>NC_136495.1:605000-760000 GCF_053919585.1 Euprymna scolopes
TTAATTATGCACTAATATGTTTGTGAAAAGAATTCATCCACAAACTATAGTAAACACTTTCACTTGTGTTTTATCGAATTATTTACGATTAATCTATAGAAATTGATAACATGTTTCAGAATTTTATGATTACAATTACTGATAAAACTATATGGTTTAAAAACAACGTGTGTTAAAGACATATTAAGATATTTTATGAAATCTTTCACACACACACGTAGATACATACATACATACATACATATATATATATATATATATATATATATATATATATATAAAAGTGAACGTGTCTGTCTTTCTGTCTGTGTGTCTGTGTGTCTGTCTGTCTGTGTACATTTCCCTACGCAATAACTCTGTCAATTTTTAGTCTATAGACTCGAAATTTGAAATACCGGGTACTGAGATTTGGAAAAATCGATGTGACGGGTGTCAGCCAGAAATTTGGCTGTTAAGGGGTCAAATTTCAACGATTTGACCTTTAAGAACTCTACCAAACTCCTCCGACAATTTTGGGTCTAGACACTTGAAATTTTAGATATAGGTTCCTTGAACCTGGATCTAACTTAATAAAGTGATTTGAGCCCGAAACAATAAATTTTAAGGGGTCATAATAGGGGTCAAAGTTTAAAAAAAATAACCATTTTTTTTGTTTTTTTGCTTTTTTTGCACATCATACACCTCCAAACACCCGAGCAACGTCGGGCACCCCTTCTAGTATATATATATAGTTAAGGAGTTAATAGCAGAATAATTTAATTTTTTATATAATAATTAACAGTTTCAACTATACTGCATTCTTCATGATTTACCAATCATCAACTCGGTGTTTATGATTTACCATCTAAAATTAAAGAACAGTTTTAGAGTTGGTCAACTGTTTTCCTCACTGGAAATAAAATCTCAAGGAAATGGAAGCCGAAATCATCCTTGTGGTTATAAGATGGATCATGAATAGTAAATGTATGTATACATTTCGACAAGTCAGGCAGCTATTAATAAATCCTTACACGAAATGGCCATTAAATAAATTATGTAGGAGAATGGGCAGACTTAACCAAGATTGATTGCCTGAAATGAACTCTTGTTTTTGGTTTTTTATGTAGGCAGCATACGTTCCAGTCCATGTAAACTGCGTTATGTTTAGAAATCTTGTTGAAAGTTGATCATTTCCCATCTGAGGTGTGATGTTCTATGGCTGAAAGTCTACATCGAGGTTTGCTAGTCAAGGGTATGGTTATTTATTTCGTCTATAATTGTCTGAGGCCATTGATGATTTTTCACGTACCATTTATGAGTTGCAACTATTGCCATAAAAATAACAACATTCTAAAGAACGAAATGGTGTTCAGTGAACATAACAAATAAGTATAAACTAGAAAACAACCACTCGTTTCTTTATCATGAAATATGAATTTATTGTAAACGAAAGTGATTAAAAATGATCTGTCGTGTGGGTTCCATATTTAATTTTCATCGAGGCCACACTTATACTCAATAATAACTTTGGGAATTGTGCCTTTAAGAAATTGCAAAAATGAGGCAAACTCTAGCGCGAATTAAACATTTCGACTTCGCGCTCGTTGAATACTCTATTTGACTGTTTACTGTGAACGCCCGCAGACATGGTATTTATAGGCACTTAATTTCTGTCCATGCATGTATTAATTCACGTTGACCCGGAGGAAAAAATGCTAGCCTTCCATGTCATGGGGGAATTACTACTTGGTTCGAATCTCCTGACCAGCTATAATTATCTCCTCCTATACTGATAATTTCATTAGTACAAAACACTAGTGTCTGTAGGTATACAAGTCATTCTTAATAATTATTTTAATTATATATATATATATATATATATATATATATATATATATATATATATATATATATATATATATATATATATATGAAATAATAAATTTTACTAGACTTTTAATTTTTGGTAGTTTAGTATTTTTAAACAAATACCCACGAGTTCTTATTAAATTTTACTCATGTATTAGGTTGAGAAAAAAGTTATTGTGGAATTTGAAATTGATTTCAAATGACGTATTTTCAAAGACATTTTCGTTATAATACCTTTATTTTATATATCATGCTAAAAGGCGTTTATTGCTCTATCTAATTGGTTCAATTACAATCGTTTTAGGGCAATTATGTGTTCTTTTCAGAACATTGAATACAAGACGGGTAAAAGCAAATTCGCATGATTTTCTTATTTAAAATACAAACTAGGACGAAAAGCTGTTGAAACAGCTCGCGATATCAACGAAGCGTTTGACCCTAGAACCACTATTGAACGCACAACACGATGGTAGTTCAAGAAATTTCGCGGTGGCAACGATAGTCTTAAAGATAAGCATAATGATCTGCTATCGGATGGTGACAACGATCAGTTAAGCACCTTAGTCGAAGACAATCCACGCACAACTGTTCGGGAAGTTGCTTCTGAATAAAACGTAACGTAGACGACGATTTCCAACCACTTGAGAGAGATTAGAATGACAAAAACCCTGATAAATGGGTGCCTCACGAACTGAATGACAACACATAGTAACGCTATTATGAAATGTCATCTCATCTTTAACGCAACAAGAATGATCCGTTTCTCAGTCAGGTTGTAACTAGCGATGAAAAGTGGGTTCTTTACGACAATCGGCGACACTCAGCCGATGAAGCTTCACGGCACATTCCGAAGACAGAGTTACATCAAAAGAATCTCATGCAGACTGTTTGTTGGTCTGCGACCGGACTCATCATTTACAGTCTTTTGAATGCAGGCGAAACCATTACGGCGGAAAAGTACTGACAGCAAATAGATAAAATGCATCAGAGACTTCGACAGCAACACCCAACATTAGTTAAGAGAAAAGGCCAAATTCTTTTCCACAACAATGTCCGACCGCATGTTGCTAAACCGACCCTGTAGAAGCTGAACCAATTGGGTTACGGAACTCTACCTTATCCGCAAAACTCCAGACCTCTCACCTACCGACTACAACTTTTTAAAGCATTTCGACAACTGTAAGCTTGAGAAATGCGTAAAAAATGTAAGAAATATCAAAAATGCCTTCAACGACTTCATCGCCATCAGAACGCAGGATTTTTGAGTTACTAGCATAAATACACTTGGTTTGTGTTGGCAAATGTATGTTGATCCTGATAGTGCTTATTTCGACCAATAAATGTTTATTTGAGCAGAGATGTGTTCATCTGAATTTAAATGTTAAAAACCACAAGAACATTCTTGTCAACCTGATGGAAAAATCTTCTTCGTAAACACTTTCTATACACTAAAAGTTAGAAAAAGAAACAAACAGAAAGGGAGACACGTATACAATTTTAATATAACGTTATACATGAAAATATAGAATGAAATATTTAAGCGAACATAAAGCTGATGAATAAAGTTTTATTTGAACTCTTTTAGGAGGTGTTAGAAGATACGCCCGCCTCGAAATTGATAATTTCGTTTGCAAAACACTTCACCTCGTTATTTCACAACTTATCATTAGGGCTATGACAACAGAATATTCATTTCATTGTTTTCTTTTTTTTTTTACACAGTGATCACCACTTATCAAGGCCCGGAAGCCACTCAGGGATAAGTACATTTACAAGTACATTACGTTAGGGTGGAGATTTGATGAAGTGTTTACTTAAGGGGGCGGTTCATTAGGAATTTGTTAACATTGGACTTGAAGACATCCAAGTTGTAGTCCGGTGGGAAGCAGGCAGAGGGGACAGAGTTTCACAGGCGTGCAGTTCTAAGAAAGAAGCTTTGTTCATGGAATCCGCGTTTTGATTTAGGCACAGATATAGGGTGGGGGACATTTTTCACAGTGGATACAGCTAGACGGGTGTTTTTCGTGAAAGATTGGCGAGGGGGGAGAGATTGGAGTTCAGACGAGCATATGCCATGGAAATAACGATAAAACAAGGATAGGCTCGCAACGTCTCTTCTGTGGGAGAGAGGTTGCAGGGTAGAGAAAAGGGCATCCCCCACTAAGCCACGAAGTCTATTTTGTACTCTGTCAAGGCAGGATAGGCTGTTTTTAGCAGCTCCTGCCCAGATATGGCAACAGTATTCCATCCTTGGACGTACTTGGCTTTTTGACTCTCGAGTATATATCCGACACAGTTAGACACGGTTAATCAACCAAGAACAACATCACTATATAAAAGCATATAAGATATCAACGGATGCACACTCGAGAGTCAAAACAATGAAAATAATATGCTGTTGTCATAACCCTACTTATCATCAAGAAGCTTCCATTCTCACTACATTAAAGAAAGTCTTAACTTGATTCAACTCTGCGTTCAACAAGAATTACAAAATAACCCGTCGTAACATTATTATTATTATTATTATTATTATTATTATTATTATTATTATTATTATTATTATTATTTTTATTATTAAACATTAATCAAAGCAATTTACCATCCTAGTTATATTAAATGTTCATATTATTTATTTACATATGAATGATTTAAAAAAAAATAAATATATATACAAAGATATTATAATTCAAATACGGCTTACGTTCGTTTGCCTGTTTGTTCATATGCAACGTCACCTGACTACAACTTGGATGTCTTCAAGTCCAACATAAACAAATTCTCGATGAATCGCCCCCTCGTCTCCAATACTAACGATTACTACGATACTATCTCATTGATTATTGAACATGCAATAAACCTTATTCCCGAGTGGCTTCCGGGCCTTGATAAGTGGTGACCTCTATGTAAAAAAATAAAAAATACGCGACGGCACTCGAAAACTACGTATTCTACATAGTTAACAGCCTTCTTATACAGTCACATATTTGTTTATAAGCAATGATACAAGCAAACTATTTTTCCCTTTTATTGATAAATTAATTTAATTATCTATTTTACCAGAAGTAACATTACTCAATTCTGAACTATTGTATTTGTTTAATAATCGATGACAGCATAATTTCAGTGTTAGAATGGTTAATGCTCTACCAGAATATCTCGTTCGCTCTGTCTACCTTCGAAACAGTGTAATTAAATGAATCAAAAATTCAATTCAGAATGTTTGTTACTATATAAAGAAAAGAATTAATGTTCTTATTAATTATTAATTTTTGATGTTTAATCCTATATAAAACCAAGTTTAATCATTGAATAATACTAAGAAACCTTATATAACAATGTCGAATAATCAGCTCAAATGTACATATTTCGTAGTTAATCAATTTTATATGATCCCGCGAAAAGAATACATATTGTTGAAGTAACTGAGCGGTCCTGCCTTATTTCGAGTAATAAATTGGGTGTGGCCGTACGGAAGGAGTCGTCGTCGGTGTTACTAGTGTGAGGCTTGCGTAATTTTCAACATCTTTCCCAAGTGGCTCTACTAGCCGATATTTATGGCTAAACCAGCCAATCAAAATTTTGTAGAATAAAAAATCCGGATGTACTCATATTCATTAAACCACTTTTTCCTGAGCTAATTTTTCCGTGGAATTTAGTTTTGATATTCTCTCGTTTTAGGGTCTGAACGAATCTATTCACATTTTTCCTGAGTTATTTCTTACGCTATCCTTCCGTGATGACCTTTCGCACCCTGATATTTCTAACCTTAAAATCTGTGGTACTTCCATTTTTCAAATTTTTACTCATCAGAATTTCAAACGCATCATATCTTCGATATTTTCCGTGACCGCTGTTGTGTGTCTGGATCTCAGTTCATTCTAATGGTTATTGCCCAAAAGTTTCCTTTCTTTTATGTCGTATATAACCTGTCGAATTCTTTTGGTTACTATTTCTTCTTTTCAAATCATCAACCGGTTCTAAATTATTTTAGAAAAACTTATTCACATGGCCTACAGACTTTAGTCATCTGTTTTTCATCTGTTAATGGTTTCTTTGCGGGAATAGGCAACAATCTACCAAACAGAGACCGAATTTTTATTGCGAATATTAACTGCTGATAAACTATCGATAAACGTGACGTGGTATTTGGTTTTGGCGTGATTCTAAAAATTACCAAAATTTCCTGAATACGTCTTTCATTTTTATACACGCATTGATTTTTCTTCAGGGCTTGTTTGAATGTGTCCACTAAACTTTCTACCATCCCGTTTTATCTTAAATGGTAAACTCGCGTTGTCACGTGATTTATGGACAAGGATTTGCAATATTCTTTCAATTCTTTGGCCGTGAATTGAATTCTATTGTCGCTGACTAAAGATTCGGGAGTCCAAAACTGCCCGTTAAGTTCATTTATCGTATTCATTATCGTTGGATGTTTGCAGTGGGGCACTTTATGAAACTGTCCGAATTGACCAAGAAGTACGATCTATTTATGGGTCCTTCATAGTTGATATGCGATATTTGTCGTTCGCCATGGTTTATTTTTTTACCGGTAGATTTCTCGCTGCTAGTTGGCATTCTCTACATTGTTTCACCATTATTTCTCTGTCCTAGTTCATTATAATTTCTCATTAACGATTTAATTAGATGGCCAATGTAAAACTCTTATATACTCTTTTCTACAGAGTAGCTGGTATTACTACTTTATTTGCGTAAAGTAATACCTAGTCACATATAGAAAACGGTGACACAATATTTCCCTTTTATTTTCTCGTTCAACCAGTCTTGATTTTTCATTTTGCGAATAAAATCACCCATCTCCGTTGCTTTCTTCCCATTCTCTAGCGTCACCGCAAGTTATCTAATAGTATTGTATAACAGATGCAACAACTCACTTTTGACTCTGAGTGCTGCTATTAGTGTTTCTTCAACTGATCCCGTATATTTAAATATTAAACTTGATAACCCATCGGCGTGACTTATCTTCTTTGAAGGAACGTATTCTATTTGAAAATTATAATTCAATAGAATTACGCCCCAGTGTTGTAGTCGATTTGCGTGTGCGTTAGTGTACTTTTAGCGAACCAAGCATTGATATCAGCGGTTTGTGGTTTGTAGGCAGAATAATCATCTTCCGTATAAAAACCGGTGAATCTTTATACAACGTAAATTATTGCTAAACTTTCTTCTTCGCGTTGTCATCTCGTTTCTGCGAGCAATTACGTTCTCTATGCATGTACTATTGGCTTAGTAGATTCATTTGTGAAGTAATATAGCATCTAGTTCCACATTACTAGTATTTGCTGCTACGATAATCTTTGCTTTACGGGTCAAAATGTGCTAAAAATAGGTCTACTAAAAACAGTTTTTTTTATTTTTTAAAGTCTTGTTAGAATTCTTCTGACCATATCCACTTTCTGTCCTCTTTTTCAACCTTATTTAACGGAGCTCCAGATCATATACTTTTCGGATATGCATGCTATAGTAACTTACTAATCCCATGAAATTCTGAAATTTAGTTACATTATCAGGTGTGGGTATATTCTTAATAGCTTCAGATCGTTTTGGGTCTCGATTTTTTCCTTCACTCTGAATGATCTGCCCTTAATATTTTATCTTCTTTAAGAACTCGTATTTTTCAAAGCTCAGCTCGAATCCGTATTCTTTAATCAACTGAAATGCTGCTCTAATATTGGCTTTGTGTTGTGTTTCAATTTCGATTTTAATCAGAATGTCATCAAAATATGAATTTGTATATTCCATCCTTACCAACACACACACACACACACACACACACACACACACACACACACACACACACACACACACACACACACACACATTACTTTCTGTAATATACTTGAAGCTACTTTTAATTTAAAAGGAAGGCGATTTTAAAATCCCTTTATTATATTATATTATATTATTATATTATTATATTATATTATATTATATCATATCATTTATGTGTTTTATTGTCAGACACTTGGAACATTCTTCACTGATTTTGATCTAAACGTAAGATTCGGACAAATTCAACTTTGAAAACTCCCTACCTCCTTTTAGGCTAGAGAATATATCTTCTGCAGGTGGTAAAGAATATGCATACTCTTTCAAACAGCCATTTTGCCCAGTGGAAAATGAGCGCTTATTCTGACTTTTCGATTTTTCTTTTTATAGATACGGTTGACGACGCCCAATCCAAAAAATCGACTTTTGAAATTATGCCAATATTTTCCAACCTTACTAATTCTTTATTTATTCATCATTTATTGTATCTAGTGTCGAAAATGGTACTTTTATTTTCGCTTAAATATTAAAATAATTAATTTAATTTTAAAAGAAGTGGAATCGAAAATTTACGAGAATCAGGAATTTAGGACAGAATCGGTAGATGTGTCGAACTCTGAAAAAATTTAAAAACATTACCATATCATATAACTACTGTATTTGTGTAAAATATTTAACATAAATGATGCCAACCGAATTATTCGCAGACGCAAATGCTATTCAAACAAAAGTCACTTAAATACATATTGTCCGATTTATGCGATGTAATCAGTATTATCAATTGTAATTGTGATCTGTCGTGCTACAAAAAGTTTTATGTCATAATTTCCATATAACGAGAAAAACGACGCCAATCTGCCTGACTTCTATTCTCTGTCAATAATTTCCTTCCCTACAAAATCGTAATGCATTGTTAAATGTCGGAAATTATTACGCTCTCCAGTGTGTTAACTCATACATTATTTAATGACTGACATCTTACAGAACGATGGCAAATAAATGTTTAACGCCAGGACTAAATTGCTTCTTTGGTTCATTTAAGTATACGTAAATGATCTCCTTTTAAACCAGTTATTTTCTGGAAAACAGTGTTGAAAAAGTAAATAAAAGCAACTTCATGCAGTTTAAGAGATGTTTTTCTCTTACTGCCAAACAACTGGAACTAAGGTTGTGTTAAATGGAAACCAATATCGTAGGAACGATTGATGTAATCGGATGTAAATACGAGAGTTTTAAAATAAGCATTGTAATTTTTGCGTTAAAGTGAAAGTCGAAAACGCAGATAGAAAAGAAATAAAATATATCACGTCAACAAAGAATAAAAAACATACCAACAGGAAAAACGTTTGCTGTTTTACAAGAATGCAGCAACCGCTGACAAACTGATTTAAATTGAATCATGAATATACAGTGACTAGACAGATTATCTACGAGAAATAAAATGAACTCGAAGATTAAGGTGATCTCATTAATTTAATTAAATAAATGAACGCGAGTTTTCTCCAAACAAGGCACAGTGTTACTTTAAGGTAGGGGTTACTACCTGAGACATAATTTACAAAGATACTATGTAGTGAGTTTAGCAGCAAGTTTACATAACACGTGACATTTTGCAAGTCAGTAGAGTCAGGGAGGCAGGAACACTGAACGGAATTCCAAAGTCTAGCAGTTCTAGGGAAGAAACTATTAAAGTAGAAGGCTTTCTGGCATCTGGTGATCTCTACCGTGTAGGGATGGGATTTTGCTGCTTGCCGGGTTTGTCTGGGATATTTTCGTCGAAGGAGTATAAGGGCTTGTAGTTCATTGGTGCATCTACCATTAAAATACTTGGAAGACAGGCAGAAGTATGTTACATTTCATCGATCGGACAGAAGTTGAAGCCAAACTGGCAGTGGCTACTTCATTTTGTACCCTGTCTAAGAAACTTGAGCATATGCACAAGCTTTGCTGTGATAACAATACGTCATACATGGGCGAATGCTGCCTTGTACAGATACGAGATACTCTCAGGTGTAATTAACTTTCTAGCGCGGTAGAGAGAGCCTACATCTTATTTGCAGCAGCATTTGAAATGCTCGCAATGTATCTGTTTCAATTCATGTGCACTATACATGTTATGCCGAGGAGTTTGTACGAAGAGCTTTCAGGTAATGTATCACTAGCCGTAGCTATTAGCGGTTGAGAAGGTTTCTTGCAATTATTAAAGGAAAGAAGCTTAGTCTTGGCAGCATTAACTGTTACCATCCATTTTTGTGCCCATTCCACTCAGGCTGGAAGTCTTCCTCTAGAATTTCAGCCATTGCTTTTGATATGTGTTCATTCGTTTTCCCCTAGTGTCTTTTATAAAGCGTGGTGTCGTCTGCAAAAGCTGAAATATTGATGTTTTTATGAAATACCGAAAGATAAATTCTTACAAATTACTCGTTTCTTTTTGTCAGATGATCTAAATGAATGTTCGAAGACGAATAGCTATTGGTCATTAGCTTATGCAACACAAACAAAACAACTCTTATTGGTTATGACTAGATTTTTTATGGTATATATGAATTCAGAAATATGAAACTAGTACCACTTTTGGACTTAGCTTATTTAATAATTAATGTGTATTTTCAATAAATATCTAACGATCTTAGTTTACTTAAACCCTCTCAATGATGGCGTTGGCAATCCAGTCAACTGTGTTTTTGAAAGTGTCTTCGAGTCGACTATGATGAACACCATGAGTAATCACAAGAATCATACATATGTGTTAGAGATCAGAAAACTAATTCCCATATGAAACTTAAATGGAATATACTTGGCGAAAATTCCTTTTTTTTAATCGCATGGAAAATAAAATAGCATTGCGACACAAGCAATCAAGTAACATTGCGACACAATTGTAATAAAACTTATTATGAACCAATACCAAAGAGTAAATGCTTTACAGCATTATTAAAATAATCCGAACACTTCAGTCAATTTTTCTGCTTACGTTCGTCTGAATATGTAATGAATTACACTCAGTAGTATGACCCACTAAAGGATATAGTTCTCTAATTGATATATAAATATCGTATAAAATGTATATGTAATATTGTAATAGAGATACAGTACATAATATTATAATATATATATATATATATACTATTAGATATATGCTACTACTGATTGCATATTTTAACTTTATAATCTGGCAAAGATAACCCAAAATAAAACACCAGAATAAGAATATTCGTCAAATATTAATTAAATACACTTCATAATTCTTAGGAATATTATTGATTAACGAGCATACATTAAGATTATAACACATTTTCCTGCTTAAATAAATTGAACAGAAGAACGTTTTCTATGAGATTTTGATATACACTGTAGTTATCTGCTTTTCATATTTGCTAAGGATTCCTTCACCAGGCTTTATAATTCCATTTTAAGAGGAAGGAACACTGAATGTTCTCCACATATTGCTGTAGACGAACTCAATATGCCGCATGAATTAAATTTAACTAATTAAAAAAAGTAAAGGACAGATCTTCTTTTATTTAATTTATTTCTATAAATGAATGTTCACATATTGAGGACGTGATCTTGAGGCTGTTCCTTTTATATGGTATCAGAAGTGGTTGGTTTCTGTTGGGTATAGTTGTTCTGTTTTTATTATTCCTCCATCCAAATGTTGGAAGACTTGCCCTTCATTGGTTTCAAAGGTTCTATTTTGTTTGTATTGTTCCAATTTATATTTGTATCGTATCAGTTATTTTTCTTTTGCTGCAATGTTTTGTTTTAGTCATTAATACTCCTTATCGAGTCTTTCCACATGCGCCAGACTTTTTCCGCAATTTCTGTTCTCGTTACTTTTATTCATGGATTTTGCTTCATTTCTAAGTTTCGTTATCCGGTTTTCCAGTCTTATTTTACATCGACGTTTTTTTTTAGATTCTTTGTTTTGCTCAGATTCTGTTTACCTTTTTACTTTCATACTTAGCGATGTGGATTCAGCATATACTAAATTGTATAGATCTGTGATAGTATTTGTTTGGATACATGGGAGGAATATACTTTACAGTTTCTAATTTTAATTTCTTGTTGATTTCCTAGTGACTGTAGTTTAGTTTTATCCTCATATATAAATAGGTTGATATTTTCAACTTCTATTGCTTCTTCTTTAGTAAGTTATGTGAATTATCTTTCTTCAGCCGTTTCAGTTCAAGAGTTAATAATTTGATAGCCTTCTACCTATAGCATTTAATTAATGGGCATTCCTAGATCTGGTTTACCAGCTATCTTTTGTTGGAATTTTGTTAGTTCGAGTTTTGACAAGCGGCATGTTTTGAGGATCTGTTTGAATTTATTTACGTGACTTACTATATTATTGTTTATTTTATTATTATCATAATTCATTATCTATGAAAACAAAAGATGGAATTTTATGAGAACTGCTATAAAGGCCCCAACAAAATATTTTTATTAACTTTACGAAAGTTACCAAAAGTTTACGGCAATCCACATATCTTTAAGGTTCATGAAAACCAATTATAATGTTCAATATTCGTACATATGTTTGTATCAATTTTATATGATTTACTTTGCACCCTTTTCAAATCCCTAAAATTATGAAGCACGCCATAATCAATTTCCAAAGTCAAGTTACCAAAATAACGCTGAAAGTACCTATAGCCTATGTTTAGTGACGATAAATACTAACTTATACATAACCAGTCAAATCTCTACGAATTTTCAAAATTAGAAATACATATAATTTTTTGATAAAACATATAAGAAACTTATAATATAACAGTGAGCCTCAATAATAAATATAGATACAAGCCTGATTATCGGACACAGTTTTTATGACTTTTCCTGTCTGGAGTGTTCAATATATATATATATATATATATATATATATATATATATATATATATTACATGGTAAATTAACAATAATCCGATCCACTGCTTCAGCGATTCTATAACCAGGCTAATAGATTTCATGACTCTGGAGCTTTTTCCTACCACAATCTTCTACCACTATACATACACACACCTATATATATATATATATATATATATATATATATATATATATATATATATATATAATCGATCTTTACACAGTTCACACAGTTGTCCACAGTTACAACTATTTTCAGACATATATTTAACGAAATGTTCGGACTTACACATAAAAATATATGAGCTTTTTCCAAAGACGGTTTTCACACAAATAATTAAATGCGTGCAAACTCTGTACACAACGTATTTCTATGTGTGGCCATCGCCATTGTATTATCTTGCCTAACACGGACAGATAATGAAATCCATTATTCCTTTCAATCTATTACGACGTACTGTCTTCTTTACTTAGCGTCATCTACATGCGACCTGACGTTATCTTGTCATGTGTTATACACATCAGATTTATCAAACTCGCCCAGAGTAAGATTGTCTTCCTAGAGTCCTTATTTACATACTTTCTCACGAGAAAACATAATTAAATTGTATTAATTAAATTTATTCGATGATTAATGTATTTCGGACAATTGTCCACATCTTGGATGTCATAGTTTCAATATTTGGGTGCTCTTCGCATTATTTGAAGCGGCGTTCATTTATCTGAGGAAAAAATTGAATCTTTCATTTATTCAAATGGAGTTTTACTGGATTTCCCATTACTATAATTGTACCCTTTTTTCGTTCAGTGTAGAAAAATTTATCAAAAATCATTTTGATATGATTGTGAAGATTTTCTTTCCAAATTTCTCTATTTAAGCTAGAAAGTAAATTATTTATTTAAATGAAAATAATTTAATGCAGCATGATATATAAATAAAGACAGTTGCATTTCGAAACATAGTAGAGAAGGATTATCATGTAAATATGATAAAATGCCTTAAGAATTTGTACAAAACTGGTTTTGTGCAACTTGTACAGTTCAGTGCAGATAGAAAGCAGGAAATAAAGAAAACATAGCTGCTGCTTCTCTTTACATACTTGCTAACTAATAACCAAATGAGATGTTTCCGGCTTAATTAAAAAACTCAGATTTTTCAAAGACTTATTAAATTGGATTTGGACTTTGAAGTAGCAAGTTTTAACAACTGAGTGTCGAGCTTTGGGAGTAGCGAATTTTGATAGCAGAGTGTCGAGTTTTAAAGAAGCAGGTTCTTGACAGCAATGTGTTGAATTTGAAGCAGTTAAATTTAACCCTGGAAATCGTTAGTTGGAAATCCAACATAATTAACAATCTATCAGCGTGTAAAATAGTTAACATTTGAGTATTTAATCATAGTAAATACATTGTGACCTTGTTCAGAAGATGAGGCTTAACAAGATTAAATGAATCATGTCATTTTTTTTTTTTTTTTTTTTACACAGTGATCACCACTTATCAAGGCCCGGAAGCCACTCAGGGATAAGGGTTATTGCAAGTACATTACGTTAGTGAGGAGATTTACTGAAATGTTTACTTAAGGGGGCGGTTCATTAGGAATTTGTTAACATTGGACTTGAAGACATCCAAGTTGTAGTCCGGAGGGAAGCAGGCAGACGGAACAGAGTTCCACAGGCGTGAAGTTCTAAGAAAGAAGCTTTGTTCATGGAATCTGCGTTTTGATTTAGGCACAGATATAGAGTGGGGGAAATTTTTCACAGTGGATTCAGCTAGACGGGTGTTTTTCGTGAAAGATTGGCGAGGGGGGACCAGAGATTGGAGTTCAGACGAGCACCTGCCATGGAAATAACGATAAAACAAGGACAGGCTCGCAACGTCTCTTCTGTGGGAGAGAGGTTGCAGGGTAGAGAAAAGGGCATCCCCCACTAAGCCACGAAGTCTATTTTGTACTCTGTCAAGGCAGGATAGGCTGTTTTTAGCAGCTCATGCCCAGATATGGCAACAGTATTCCATCCTTGGACGTACTTGGCTTTTATATAGATAGAGAATGGCATCCGTAGTGAGATATCTTCTGGAGCGGTAGAAGGATCCCACCATCTTTCCAGCGACCTTGGCAACAGACTTGATGTACGTGTTCCATTTCAGATCAGGAGTAAAGGTCAAACCCAGAAGCTTGTCAAAACACGGGGCCTCACCCAGACGAGAGCCATCCATCACAATTGATGCCAGATGGGTATCAGAGCGTTGATGATGTAAGGATAGCAGTTTGGTTTTGGATGCATTAAAGGTAACCATCCACATCTTCCCCCACTGAACCACGCGCTCGAGATCAGAGGAGAGAGAATCAGAGAGAACTTTGTCATTTACAGCCTTTGATGTGTTGCCGTAGATGGTCGTGTCATCAGCATAGATGTCAACGAATGATTTAAGTATGTGTTTAGGGAGGTCATTGATGTAGATCAGGAAGAGAGTTGGGCCCAGGATTGACCCCTGAGGGACTCCAGCATTTATATTGCAGGCCTCCGATTTTTGTCCATCTACCACTACTCTTATGAGCCTATCAGAGAGAAATGATTTAATGATTGAGAAAACATTTCCAGTTATACCGTAGCTGGAAATCTTGTGAAGTAGACCCTTATGCCATACCTTGTCGAAGGCCTTTGATATGTCGAGAGCAATTGCCCTAGAAAGGAAGCCTTTGTCAAGAGATTCACTAATCCTGTGGGATATAACCGTCAGCACATCTGCGGTAGATCTTGCAGAGCCGAAACCATATTGCATGTCACTAAGAAGGTTATTCCTGCTGAGGTGGTTGACTATTTCTCTATTTAATATGGATTCCAGCAACTTACTCATAACACACAGGGGACTTATTGGTCTGTATTGAGAGGGAGATGACTTATCACCTGAATTCTTAAATACAAGGCAAACTGATGAGGTCTTCCAGGGAGTCGGAAAGCACTTCTCCTTAAGGCAGCGCTTAAATAGTTTCGTAAGTATGGGAGCAAGTTCTGGTTGAAGCTTTTTTAACACTATAATTGGGATGCCATCAGGGCCAGTTGCTTTACTGGAATCTAGGTTCTTTATTAGCTTGGCGACCTCATGCACGGATATTTGTATGTTACCTAGCTTGTTCTGTGTTATAGGAGGAAATATGGGGAGTTGATGGCCTTCGTCGCATAGGGTAGAATTAGCTGCAAAGTTCTTTGCAAATAGTTTGGCCTTGTCTGACGCTGACGAGATGACCTCTGGTCCATTGATAATGGTTGGGATAGAACGCACACTTCTGTTCAGGATTCTATTTGTTATTTGCCAAAACTGGTGGGATCCAAGCCGCTGATCAGCTACTTTGGATTTAACAGACTGGGAATATAGCTCTCTTGCATTTTTTATTACTCTTTTACAGTGGTTGCTGGCAGACCTAAAAACAGCTTTAGTCTCAGTGCATCTATTACGTTGGTAGCTATGGAAAAAGTGATTTCTGTGCGCGATAGCAGCAGCACATTCTGGGGAGAACCATGGCTGGCTGTTAGGTTTTTGTTGGAATTTTTTAGATGGTATGAATTGGTCTATGCCTGCAATTAACCATTCGGTCAGATCTGATACTATAGAGGACACATCCTTTTTAAACATGGAGTGCAGAGGTAAATCAGATATGAATGTACGGAAGCTATCCCAGTCGGCCATAGAGTATGGGTATACAGTACGGTGGAGGGGTACGTCTGGGGGCTTCTTACATTTCGTTTTTATCTTAACTGATACGACGGAGTGGTCGGAGGATCCTAGAGGAGAATGAACGGAATATGAACATAGCTCAGGGGAAGTTGAGAGAAAAACGTCTAAGAGGCTTGCATATTGACCGGGTGTATCGGGCACACGGGTGAGTTCGCGAACAATCTGAGTAAGATCATAAGCAATGGCAAAATCATGACAAAACCTCCCCTCATCGTCTGTCTTATTTGAATGGGTCAGCCATTCCACGTTATGGACGTTGAAGTCACCACATATGTGGATGTTAGCCGAGGGATGTGAAGACAGTATATGGTCTATTTTCTCAGATATGCTCTTAAAGATAGTAACTCCGCTGTTGTGGGGCCTATAGAGGGCAAATATAAATGCAGTGGTGTTAGCAAGTGCAACCCTGAAGCACATATAGGGTAAATTAGGATCTTCTCTAGAGATATCCCTGCCACACGGGAAGCCATCCTTAATGTAGGCACATCCATGCCCATGGCGATCTTGGGGGTCAGATTTAGCTGTTAAATTTGAGTATCCGTTAATTATGAACTCATCTAGGGAAGTGGACGGCCCTATTCCAGTTTCACTTAGAAAGAATATGTCCGGTTTCGTCTCCTGTAATTGGGTTTCAACCTCTGGAAGGTTGGAACGTAGACCCCTGATGTTGGAGAAGGAGACCTGGTAGTAGGGGTCTACGTTGGAAGATGGGGTTCTAGGTTTAATCGAGTTTTTATTCTGGAGATATTTCATGTTGAGGTTTAAGGATTTGTGGAATAGGTCGGCATACTTGGTTAGAGCAGTACAGAGAGGGAAAGTAAGAGAGAAAAAGACAGGAAATTTATTTTTTGTAGCACACGAAAAAGTAAAGCCGTAACAATTACCCACTAGTATGGCATCGAGAGGACCCACCAGAGACTACTGCATGGTCCAGATCCACTCACCAAATGGCAATACAGCAGTCCCAGTACTTTGCGCCTGCTGATAGGAAAGCCTCCTTAGTGGTTAATCCAAGGTTCGGGTCTCTGACTATCAGGCGGATAACGTCAGCTCAGACAAACGTTTACCTCCAGCACCCTTACTAGTGACATGGCCACAAGGACAGATAGAGACAGAAAAATTTCCGACATCTCAGACTACTGGTCACCAAGTACTACCGACCTTTAAGCAGCTTTTTCTTCACCCTTTGTCAGAAAAATCACTCATTGAATGAGGACTGGATGACAAAATAGGAGAAGTCATTTCATGAATGAAGTCATTTCATACCCAATCTACAACTGAACCCAAACAAGCTTCTAGGATAACTGCATACTTCAACTGATCTGAGAGAGACGTGCGGAAAGCAATACCAGAATAAAACGTAGTCTCGTCAGCATATTATATAGATAATAAATAGATATTAAATTTCTTAACAATATTCTCTGAAAGACTAAAAGATGATTGATACAGAGAAGAAACAAAGTAAAGCCTAGAGCAGATCTCTGAAAAATATCAGCGCAAATGGGAAAAGAGAAAACCCTCTCCTGAATTATCAATAATACCACAGATTCACGGTTGCGAAAGTTAAACGACCCTTGTCTTTTGATATTCCTTCGGCAACTGCACAAACTGTCTATCTATGTGATCGGTATATTGTTGTAGGATTTACTGAAGACTTTATATGTATAAATGATAACGAAGAATTTGAAAACATTCAATAATCGATATATCCAAAGGAGTTAGAATTAAATTGTGAGCTTGGAGAAAGACACGCAACATTTCTGAATTTAGATATAAAAATTGAGAATGGAATTTTATATATTAAATGTCTGATTAAAATAATTCTTTCTCATTTCAAATAGTTCGTTTGCCCCATAAAAATAGCACATACCCTACGGATACGTTTTCCGGCCGGATTATATCCGCGCTATTAAGAATATCTCGCGTTACTTTAAGATTAATTGATACTATACCCCCAGATTCTAACTAAGTAAAAGAATGATTAACCATGGTGGCGATTAAAATAAAATATTTAAGCAGTTGAATAAATTGTTTGTCTGATATCCTGATGGTTTTAAATCATATAAAATTAATAAATATAAAGAGATTATTAGTAAGTAATTATGTGAATATATACATTAAATATAATTAACTAATTACAGCAGATTTGTAATTAATAAATACTTTCTTTTTGGAGACAAAGACGAATGACGCAAGCAAAGAAAAAAATTGATAATAACATGAACAGTTTGCCTAATTAATCTGGAGCAAAGAAACTGGCATCTAAAATCTGGAACAATGTTTGTTCTTTTGTTTAAGGGAGGTGGTGTTTATTCAACACTCTAGGGAGCCATGATTTAATTTACTGATTTGTTTTTAAATCCCCGAAACGGTGTTTCATGTTTATCAACTAATGATCCCTAAAAACTTAAGACTATTATGAGTTAGAAAAAGCGAGTTGATTCAGCGATTGCAGGAGATTAAATGACTTTCCAACTAATTTTCTAACAAAGGAGTAAAAATACAACTAACCCAGTAACATTAATTAGCCACGCGGGGTTACAGAAACCCCTGGATTAGTACCTAGGCGCGCAGCAAACCCTCTCAGTGCTGAGGAACCCAGTAGATCTTCCCAGATCATCCGTCTAGGAGAAGGAAAACGCTGAAACTAGACCAAAGGGGAGGGAGGCCTCTTCAGTCTTGGATGACAATCTTCCTAGAGCTGGTGACTCAAACTAATTACCGGTTTGCAAACCTAAATTACTTAAGGAGTGGATAGGTTCTGTCTATCGCCCGGCGTCCATACTCCTTCTTTGCCTATTAGTCAGGCGCAGAGACACTATCACAGTGATTCGACAGAAACACCCAGTGGTAGATCTTGTTTCTTGTCTAGGGCAATAAACGCCGTTTCCCCACTCCCGACACACCCCACCCCTAAAACTGGGCACTTGAGAGTGCTTGAGTACCATATATGCCTGAGCAATTAGATTGGGTTGACCTTCCTCTGATGGGTTGAGGGTACCGTATTGACAGTTACTGGCTGCTGTTTCCGACTGGTAATACAGGCACCCTAACTCTTTGGTAGCGCTTAGAGCGGCTGATGCATCAACAGTTGTATAATATCGGGATGTTTGTAGTGCAATGTCGCGCATGAAAAGGGACCCTGTACTCATCCCCGGTGGGATTTACTGAGTCCACAGTCCTAGTTGAAGAAAGGTCAACTGATGGTCTACGTGATGCATGTGTGATACTCTGCATAACTTCCTGTTCAGTTCCCCCTTACCTAACTGAAACTCGTTAAAAAATATGATGACAGTACAATCTAAAAATAAGCTTAAACCAGGCTTAGGGTCAAACAAATCCAACTTGCCTCCTCCCTTGAGGCTTGCATTCACAAATATCCATGGGCTTAGAACTAATTTAGCTGATCTGGAAGCGTTTCTCCTAACAAATACCCCGGATATCTTAGCACTAAGTGAGACTAACCTACACTCCACCATCCCCTCTTACTACTTTAACATGCCTGGATATCTCCCACTCTGCCGTAAGGACTCTGACAGACACATGCACGGACTTGGAGTCTACATTCGTAACACCCTTCCCTTGACTAGAGAAACAAACCTAGAAACGGATGATCAAGCCTTTATGTGCTTTAGACTAATCATACAACACAACATTAGCTACTTTTACTTTCTCTACCGCTCTCCCTCGACCCAAGACTGCGCCATAATAAACAAAGTCTCTGACAGCATAGACAGCACCCCTGAACATTAGCGCACAAGTACATGTATTTGGTGACTTTAATGTCCATCACAAAACTGGCTTGGACTCTCTACTTACACAGATGCAGCGGGCAGCACAACTCACAGCTTCGCTATATCTCACTCCCTGTCACAAATTGTTACTTTTTCAACCCGTTTCCCTGACCAGGAAGAACAACAAGCATCACTTTTAGATCTGTTTTTGACCACAGTTCCTGATGATTGTATACCGAATGCCGAGAGCCTACTTGGGAACGCTGATCATGCAGTGATAATGGTTGAAATCGCCCTAAACTCTAGAGCCAAAACTGAAGAGTCAGTGCTCAAAACAACGAGATATTATGAAAAGGCTGACTGGGAAGCCATCAGAGATCTTATCAGAGTTGCCCCATGGGGAAATATTTTTTCTCTTCCTGCTGAACAGTGCGCAAACGAGACCACTGAATGGTTCAAAACTGCAATCGAAGCGCATGTACCACGCGGAAATTTTTATAGTAAGCCCCACTCTCCCCAATGGTTTACTTCGACTTGCGCAACTGCCATTGCTCAAAGGCAGCATGCATACAGCAGATTTAACCGACATAAGTCCAGTTCAAACAGAAGTACATAGAAGCTAGAAGTAACGTTAAGAAGGAAATAGCGGCAGCTAAGAGAGAATTTACGGAAACCACTAAAAAACGCATCGAAGCACAAAAACTAGGAACTCGTGACTTCTGGAAAATCTACAACAGTGTAGTAAATAATGGGGAATCAACAATTCCCCCACTAACCAACAATCACGAGGTTGTTTGCTCAGCAACCGAAAAGGCTAACATGCTTGCCAGTCGGTTTGCCTCAAACTCACTACTGGACCCTTCCAAACACCCCCTACCTGAATTTCCTATGCGGACAGATGCCACACTAGACGATCTGAAAATCACCCCTGCTCAGGTGCATGCTATCATAAAAAACCTTGACACTTCAAAAGCATGTGGACCTGATCTCATCCCAGCTGTGCTATTAAAAAAGTGCTCATCCGAAGTAGCTTCTGTTCTTTCCAAACTCTACAACAAATGCCTTAATGAATCATGCTTTCCGGGCTGCTTCGGTGATACCAGTATTCAAGAATTCTGGCGAAAGAACTGACCCATTAAATTATCGCCCCATTAGCCTCCTCCCACTTCTTGCCAAAATATTTGAGACCTTAATTAACCATCCTCTAGTCCATCACCTTACAGATGCTAAACTTCTGACTGACCAGCAATATGGATTTACACAAGGCCGTTCCACAGCAGACATCCTAACTGTAATCTCTGAACGTACATACCATTCACTGGATAAAGTGGCGGAGGGCAGAGCGGTAGCTCTAGATATATCTAAGGCTTTTGACAGGGTATGTCATGAGGGTCTCCTCAGGAAAATAAGATCATACGGTATCACTGGTAGAATACTTAACATAATTAAATCCTTCTTAGATAAGAGAAAAATCCAGGTTGTCCTCGACGGTCGTACATCTAAACAATATGATATAAATGCGGGAGTGCCCCAGGGGTCTATCCTTGGACCTCTACTGTTCCTGATATTCATAAATGACCTCCCCGACAAAATTGCCTCTGAGATGGATATATATGCTGATGACACCACACTCTATAACAGGCACGACAGGAAAACAAATGAACATATATCTAAAGAAATGGCAGAAACACTAGAGGATGACCTCCAATCTGCAGTGGAATGGGGACAAAAATGGATGGTCACGTTCAATGCCGCCAAGACTAAAGTAGTTTCATTCAATAATTACAAGATACCTTCTTTACCACCTATAGCAATGGCCAATGACTCTTTATCTGAGAGTACGTCTTTCAAGCTCCTTTGCCTAACGTTCACAGGAAACTTGAGTTGGAACAATTACATAGAGGGCATTGCCAGGGCCGCTACAAGGAAGGTGAGCTCTCTCTACCGTGCTAGAAAACTACTAACACCCGAAAGTATCCTGTACCTCTATAAGGCCACCATTCGCCCATGTATGGAGTATTGCTGTCATATTTGGGCTGGTGCATCGGCTACTAGTTTCTCGCTCCTTGACAAGATTCAAAAGAGAGTCGCAAATCTGATAGGTTCTGAACTGGCATCTAAGCTTCAGCCTCTGTCCCATCGACGAAATGTTGCATCCCTCTGCCTGTTCTACAAGTATTTTAATGGTGAATACTCTAACGAACTGCAAGCACTTGTTCCCCCACGACGTGAACACCCTCAACAGACCCGACAGGCTGCAAAATCCCACCCCCACACTGTAGAAATCCCTAGATGTAAAAGATCTTTCTCCTCCAGTAATTTCTCTCCCAGAACCGCTAGACTTTGGAATTCCATTCCAGGTTCCTGCTTCCCCAACTGTACTGATGTGCAGAAGTTCAAGGGCAACGTGAACCGACATATTTCTGCCCAAAATCCCTACATAGTACCCCACTAGCTGTTGGCCCTTATAGTAGCCCCCTACACCAAAGTGGCAATGTGCCTTGTTTGGGGTGAAAATGTAAAAAAAAAAAAAAAATTATTAGGTTGGTGCAAAAATAATGTTGTTTCTTATATATATATATATATATATATATATATATATATATATATATATATATATATATATATATATATATATATGTATGTGTGTGTGTGTGTGTTTGTTTGTGTGTGTTGCATACTGGGGTCATTTTAAGATGGCGAATATTATATTATATATTGGAGAGAGTGATGGGGTACATTTTAAAGAGACATGTAATACAATTGGATGAGGGAGAGATATAAGAGATACATTTATACTGTCTGAATGTTTCTATTACATATATTTAGAGATGAGGACTATCATTTCTTTTATCACAGGAGGGGACAGTCATTATTTATGATAGCTGAGGGAGACACATTTCTAAGATGGTGGAGAGACACATTACTTAAAGGATTGGGTTTATACAATCTGCATTATAAATACAATTTCACGTTATCTTTGTTTTTGTAGAATGACACAACACAAGACGCAGTTACAAAATGATGATGCTCCTTTATTTTTTCGACTGGTCAATGATTTCACATCAAAGAATTCAAAGTCGCAACATAATTTTAACTTCTAACCCCTCGCTTCCAAAGGGGGATTCCTTCTCCAATGTCAGCTCTGTCTGACCCTCTCTTTGCCTCACTAAAACTAGCAAACTATATTGAGAACTCATCTCCCAGCCATGACGTCATCGCATGGCCAAAAACGTGTATCGATCCTATGGCCTGGACATGGTTCACGTGTCTCATTCCCCCATGTCCGAGCATGTGATCGACTCACGTGGTGCTGAACTCACGTGCACTGTTCACACATATTTTTTAACCTATTTTTCGACTAACCTATTTTTCAACATTTTCTATTGTTTCCTTCTAGATAACTTTATTTTAATTTAATTTTCATAAACAGAATTGAATCATCAAATTCCTTTTTCACAATAACATTTCTAAACAATCGAATTCCTTTTCAAGCAAACATATCTGCTATTTATTTTAAAACTAATAATCGGAATTCTCCTGAATATTAATACCAAACCTAGCTTTCAAGGTTCGAATTCTCGGTCTATCTCAACTAATTTTTACTTACTTACAAGAGCAGGAAACTTGTTCTTGTAACACACACACACACAGACACATATATATGCACGTCAAACAACGACATTATTTTTGAACTAACCCAATAATTTTTTTATATAATTTTCAAGGGAAAAAGACGCCCAAGAACTCCCCCTTATATATATATATATATATATATATATATATATATATATATATGCTGTGCATATCTAGCGTTGTTCGACCGTCTTGTTACATTTTCATGTAATTCTTATTTTATTATATATATACTATACTATTACTCAAATAGAGTTTTGAAAATAAAATTTCAATTTTACGAATCTGTTCGATTTTTTGGTATCAGTTTGATATACTTATAATCAATGTTTTATGGCGGTATTTTGTAATTTAATAGTTAGAGAATGCATGTGAAAATAGAAACAATAGTCACCATATTTCCAGCTATGCCATCACGCTTTTTTTTGCACAATTTAAAGGTAGACAACTCGAATACCCTTCCTTCACATCATCCAACATTTACCGACCAGTTTATATCCGAAACAACATGAATCTTCTCTCTTTTTATACCTTAGGACTTTATACGAATAGTTTCTGGGATTGACATACTCCGGTTGTGTTGATAATGTAGATTGACTAACGATTTTCAATAGATAAGACCAAGTTACATCTACGTTTGAATTTAATCAAATTATAGTTTGCGAGATTAAAGTTGATAATAAAACAGTTTCCCACATAAATCTAATTAATGATACATATGCAGATACCATTCCAGTTAGAATTAGATTATAAACAAGCATCGTTTGCCGCTAGGAAGTAAAAATCAATAGGAAAAAGTGTCTTATTAAACTATCCGTATAACCACCACTATATATGTATGTATGTATGTGTGCGTGTGTGTTTATGTGTGCGCGCATGTGTGTGTGTGTGTACACACACACACACACATATATATATGATGAGAATAATAAAAATATTATTAGGACGAAACAGAGAAATAAAAGGGAACAAACCGAAGTATGCGTTCATCAACATTTTGTCTTTACTCGAAGTAAAGACGAAACGTTGATGAACAGGGAACTCGGTTTGTTTTCTCTCTCTCTCTCTCTCTCTATATATATATATATATATATATAGATAGATAGATAGATAGATAGATAGAGGTACTAGCAGGACATACCCAGCATTGGGAGGTAAGAATCATATTGCTGGGTGAAATCTTTAGCCACATGCTATTTAGATCTAAATCTCCTACGTTGTTACCATTTTCCTGAAAGTTGACCATATTTAGGATTTTTGGAAGCATAAAACATAGTCATTTTCACCTATGAAATTCGAACGGGGAAATAATATCTCAGAAATTAAAGGAAAATAACTCACAATGAAAACATTTTTAAAACGCAGCCAACTTTAGTTATAATAATAATGAAAAATAGATTAAATGTAAATTAAATTAAAAATAATTTAATAAATAACCTTTATGTAATATTTTAAATAAATCAACTCTATATAATACTAGCAAATGTACCCGTCGTTGACTGGGTTCAAAAGCAGCCTACAGAAAATGGACTGATTTATGAAAGTATGATAGGTTATGAAAAGGAAAGGTTGTAAAGAGATAGCTTCGTATTTGGGGGTATCAAAACCAAAGCAAAATATGATGAAAGTAAAAATAAAACAGATAAACCCCATAATTAGCACACTACGAATATTAAATTAGTATATAGACGTTATTCAATGTTCCTAGCATGTTATGTCCTCCTTTTAGTAAATAGTATCTCCCGATCACCGACAACGCAATGTAAAAAGATACCTGTTCACACTGAAACACATCAAAATATTCTGTGGATCTATATTAAAAAAACCTTGTTAAACTTTGTGACATATTTACATTGTATGGAGGTCAGGCGCGAACGAACACCCCATAATTTTATTATACCATCTTTCTTCAAACTGAAACATAATTATCAAAGTATACTTACCCATATAGATATGAAAGTCTTTATTAAAGTTTGTGCCTATTTTCATTCTATGGCGGCCAGGCGCGAACGCAGACCCCACAATTTTATTATACCATCCCTATTTAAGTTGAAACATACTTATCAAAGTATTTTTATGTACATCTATATAAAAACACTTGTAAACGTTTTTTTTTTTAATTTTTAAATTTTTTATTTCCATACTTTGTGGACCAGGCGCGAACGCAGACCTCACAATTTTAATGAACCACCGTTCTGTCTGATCAAGTATACCCATTCCTGTGTCTCGATACATCTTCTATCATTATATGTAATCAGTTTTTTTTTAAATAGTCAACCGTATAGGAGCCTATTCGTGACAAGACACACACACACACACACACACACACACCCACACACACACACACACACACACACACACACACACATACAACACAGACATTCAGCTTTATATTATAGATTTCTAAATAGAATACCTAAATAATTCTATTACTAATTTCCATTAAAAATTTAGAGCTAATTCTTAAAACAGATTTTATTTAATGTAATACGAAAATGACATAACCTCTTGAATTTGGATTCCTATTTTATGAATAGTATCTATATATTAATAAATCAGTACCTTTAACGTACTTGTTCCACGATTTCCAGATTATAGATTATTCGATCGAGAGATATGATTTATTAAAAAGGAGAATAGAAGGTGATAGCACACACCGAATATTAAATTAGGATATAGACGTTATTCAATGTTCCTAGCATGTTATGTCCTTCTTCCCTCCTTTTAGTAAATAGTATCTCCCGATCACCAACAACGCAATGTAAAAAGATAATGTCGCTTTTGGGCCGCACGTGAAACTAAATATACCTTCATAGTCTTCTCAGTAGGATCCAGAGTAGTATCTGTTCTTTCTAAAGATTGTCTAATGATATCGCGGGTTTACATTCGCGCCGGGCATCCATACAATAGAAATATGTCATAAACTACTATAAGGATATTGGAGATAAACCATAATAGCAATATATATTCTGAAACTACATTAACTTTTCGGAATTGCCACTTTTTCGCTATATAGTAGGACCTTGTCGCAAAGCGATGATACTTCTAGAACGGCTTTGGCTTTTATAGCGATCTTGCGCTTAGGCAACACAATTAGAGAACTTCCGGTATCGCTACCTGAAATTAAAAGCGAAGCAGAAAAGAACAACTTTTTCTGTGACATCAATTGCAAAATCGCTAGGAAAGACAACTACGTTCTAGAAGTATCATCGCTTTTCGACGAGGTCTTACAATATTGTGAAAGAGTAGCAATTCCGAAAAGTCTCCAGAAAAGAATTCGACGAGATTTTCACACTGGATACTCTGGATAAACCGAGTGAAAAGCTTAATGAGAACTACGTCTACTGGTCCAACATAAACAAAGACATAACGGAAATAATCGACTTGTGCAGAGGTTGCGCCCTAGCTACAAAAGTGATATATAATCTATCTCGGCCTGTTAACAATTGTGACTTTGCTGTGCAGGTTCGTTAGTGAAAAAGGAGTTCAAAGGGTTACGTTGTGACGTATGTCAAATTACTGTAGCTAGGAACAGCGATAGCACCCAAAATGTAATTAGCTCTGTGTGAAAGTAAACGTGGAAGGAAAAAAAGAGGGAGAGAGCATGAAAGAAAAAGAGCCGAAGATATCTTTTCGCTCGCATGCAACTGCAGTCTGGCTTAAGATTTTGGCCGAAACAGACGTGTCGAGTTAGACGAAAAATGCGCCGAAAAAGAAACGCAAGAAAGCTTGCGTCAACAATGTGATGGCTTCCCCCCCCCAGGTCACACGTAGACGAAAAACTTATCTTTGCGAAAAAATTAGCGTTATATTTTCGTCTGAGATATTTCTTGCATCATTGAAAAGTGACCGGAAGAAGCGCATCCCTAAAAGCAATCAAGATTACAGAAAAAGGTATAAAGAACTTTGTTCGCTATGTATAGATGTATCCAGATCACATACATAGACAAGTAATAAGAGACACACGTAATAATAATAATAATAATAATAATAATAATAATAATAATAATAATAATGAGACATAATAAAAAAGGACAAACCCTCCGGAATGTTACAAAAGCACCACCCATCAGCACCACCCATCACATTTAAACCGTGAAAACTGATCAGCCGTGGTCAAGCATTCATATAAAATTTCCGGTCCATTAATGACCACAATCACTAAATCGTAGTCGATAGCTACACCAAGTGGCTGGTGGTATTAAGGTGAAAGGCCCACAACAGGGACAACAATAAATTTTTTACATAAACTGTTTGCACGTTTCGGTGTAGTAGACTGCGTCGTGAGCGAAAATAGAACCTAGTCCACATCTGCAGAGTTCAAAAGCTTTTGCGATACGTTCCAAATCAAACATATCACCACTTTCTAATATCACCCTTGCTCAAGTAGGCAGGCGGAACGATTCTTGGATACACAAAACAAACACTGAAGAAGGCTCAAGATACACCGACGGATGAAGCACTCCAACAGTTCTTACACGTGTACAGAATTACACCTACTCTGAACACTCCAACAGCAGTCTCACCGACATAAACCATGTTCGCATGCATGGTGAGATCCGTTTTTGACAAACTCTTACCAAATCAGCCAAAACCATAAGTGACCATTTGTGTACCAAGTAAACGTTTCATCCCGGGAGAGATAGTATTCTGCAAGGGTTACAAGAGTAACACCTCATTCTGGGATGTAAGTACGATCAGTAAGAGAGTCGGTGACATGGTATATGTCTTGCAAAGAAAAGACATACCCATACACGCCACCAGAACCAAATAAGAAGCTATCCCTCGGACGATACCAGCGACACACCACCGTTGGATGAAGAACCGATCGATTCCATTTTACAGACATTGATCTTGACCCTTACCAATAAACATCAGAACATAGAAGATCCTTCCCGAAAAGGAAATTCACTGATTCACTAATGATCGGTCCTAAACGGAATAAATATTGACAGCTTTTACGAAGAAAAAGCTTAGAAGTGGGGTGTTGAGATTGCATACCTACATATTCTGACGATGGACTATTCCTGACGTAATTTCAGGTAAGCAGGTTATGCTTTTCAGTCAGTCTGGACACCAAGATTCAGAAAAAAGAGTCGTAATATTTCTTGTCCTTCAGTTGAGCAGAGTTTCCACTGAACTAACATATTTGCTAGTATTTCTGTTAACATATTATTCATTTAACTGTTTCCGAGTCTTCTCGTTATTTCTTTCAACATTTATACCAGAACACACTGTAATTCACTGTTTTATTTATTTATTCGTCCGATATTGTGAACATTTTTAGAAGTATTGTATTACTATTTTCAATCGTAACCTTTAAAAAGTATGAAGGTTAAGCTAAGTATTATATAAGAAAATATATAGTACAATTATGCCATACAGAATTAACCGTATTTTATTCTCCTTAGGATACGTCAATCATAGAATTGATAATACCGCGTGTTATCATATAATAGCAGAACCCGTTAACGTGCGTTGATCAGTGAAAGCATGATGCTCCCTCGTAAAAAAATGAGACTATGTTTGTTGTTGGTGGTCACTGCGTCCCTGGCCAATTGCGGACAGTGGCGGCCATAGCGACCGTGGCAGAAATATAATCAAAGCAAGTAAGGAAATTCATTAATGCAGAAGTGGAGCTAATGTAAAATATTACCCCCCTCCAAAGCAAAAACAAGTTAAAAAAATAAAATACAAAGAAGTTAATGTGTGCGCAGTCTAGCAAAAGTGGTAAAAACACAACTTCCTGTAGCCAATGTAATTTACGTTAAAACTAAAGCCTAGTTTATCAGTGTTTTTTTTTTATCAGGGCTTTCCGGGGGGGGGCGATGGAATGTGGATATATGTATATTACCATCATCGAGAAAAAATTTAACATTACAATTTTCTCAGGTTTTTGGTGGCGTTGAAAAAAAACCGTATAAATTACTGCCAATGCGTACTATTAAAGATATGAGGAAATGTTAGTTTTAAAACGTGGGGATCACTTTCCTCAGTGCGTGCTCATTTTATGTAACATTATTATTCTGGCCACCTGTTTTTTTGAGGGGGGCATGTACAATGAACTCAATTTTACGTAAACTGAGCACCCACACGATGACTGCCGCCCCCAAATAGTAGATGATAACATTTGCTGGAGGGGACGGCCGAGACAATCGACTTTGTCAAAAAATTAAAAATTTAAGAAACCCTCTCTGTTTATTATAAGTAGACTGTCAAAAAAACTGTTTTTTTTTTTTTATAAAACAAAATTATGGGAGAGCCAGACAATCGACTTTTCAAAAAAAAAAAAATAAGTAAATAAAAAATAAAATAAATAAAAAATAAGAAACCCTTCATTTCCTTTAAATTATAAATAGACTCTCGAAAACACTTTTTTATAAAACAAAATTATATATCTACATGCACGTGCGGGTGCGCACATAGACACACAGACACATATGCGTATACAAACACGCCCACACAGGTGTGTAAGTGTGGTTGACCCAAACTGGCAGTTTTTAATATACGCGGAAATGTTAGTTTTAAAAGAGTTGGTCATTACTTTCCTGTAATAATTGTACACAAATTGAGCACCCATTTATGGCCACCTGTTTTGCTAGTGAGGCAATGTGCAATAAACTCAATTTAACATAACGATTTCTTTCTCTAACAGAGAATGTGGAAAATACGGTTTGTAAATAGAATCCAGTAATTTAGTTAAAAAAAAGTCAATATTGCAATAATAAATTGTGTGTGTGTTTGTGTTAATTTGTTTTTGTGTGTGCGTGTGTGTTCGTGCTTTTTGTGTTTGTGCGTGTTTGAGTGTGCATGCGCGCGCACACGCGTATATGTATGTGTGAATGCGCGCTCGAGCACGCGAGGTGCGTATATATATATATATATATATATATATATATATATATATATACTCACACGCAATCGCGATTGTGTACATATATTCACAAAAAATTGCACGCTCGATTGTGTACACATGTACAAAAAAACATGTACACGTGTTTTCCATGTAACTGCAATGTAGTTTGTTTTCGAACCTTAAAGAAGAAAACCGTGTTTATCTTCAGTGAGACACAGGAAAACAAACATAGCCTGGCACGACTGGAAAAAAAGAAAAGAAAAAAGAAAACGAAGCGTATAATACGATGTATATGTATATAGTAGATATATGTAATAAATATTTATTTTCAGTAAAATATTTGTCAATCGAGAACTGGCCAGAATGGGATTCTAAGAATAATGGAATCTTTCGAGCTCAGCCAATAGGAATGGGCAGACGATGGCTCGAGAAGCATTCGTAATTATGTGTAGGGAGAAGGGAAGTTTATCTTTAATCTATGTATGGAATAATCAGTTAAGAGCGGTGAAATACGAACATTGTAGGAAAATGAAGAAGAGTGCACGGTGTATAGTGGTAGCAGTGGTACGAATCGATAATCAGAGAAAAACTAGGAACTTCTTCCTCTGTAGATGTGGCGATTGTGATGATACTTCTCCTTGGACAAAATATAGGATTTAATTATAACGAATAAATGTGTATACAACAACGTAGTAATGTTACATAAGACTACAGTTGAATGATTAGACATAATACATTTGTATGTAGCATCTGTTATTGAAAACATACGGCAATTTGGCGCAGAGGGGAATTTCTGCAATCAAATTATTATATAATAATATACAGGAAGATACATGTGGTTTTCTAGCAAACCAATCATATTTTTTATTATACAAGTATCTATTTTAACCATCCAGTGGTTGGGCATTTATCAAAGATTCTGATGACTTCTAATTTCTCTCATTCGAAAGAGGAGTAAGCCATATATACATTAAAATGTTATCTTCTTTTAATATTGCTCTGATTAGATACGTTTTTAATATATATATATATATATATATATATATATATATATATATATATATATATATATATATATATCAACTAGTAGTACTCGTGTATTGGCGCTGCCCAGTGGAAAGATGGCGCAAAGCCAGCAGAGATTTCATTGGCAGAATATTAACCCTTCAAAAACAAATTAAACTGCCGTTTTCTAACGTATTATCATAGACTAAGCTCATTTTGTTCTGTTTTATTTTATGAAGTCGTCGGTAACTTAATAATTGAGATTTCATCGGATAAAAAGCACCGTTAAAACACGTTAGTTTACGTAAAAATTTGCTTTCAAGTAAAGAATAAAAATTGTTTACGAAGAAATATTTAAGCCGCTGTATACACTAGCGAATGCCCTCCAATCTGTAGTGGAATGGGGACAAAAATGAATGGTCACGTTCAATACTGCCAAGACTAAACTTGTTTCCTTCAATAACCACAAGAAACATTCTCTACCACCAATAGCAATGGCCAAAGACATTTTACCTGAAAGCACATCTTATAAACTCCTCGGCATAACGTTCACAGGAAACATGAGTTGGAACAATTACAATGAGAGCATTGCCAGGACCGCTGCGAAAAAGGTAGGTTCTCTCCACCGTGCTAAAAAGCTGCTGACCCCTGAAAGTATCCTGTACCTCCATAAGGCCACCATTCGCCCATGTATGGAGTATTTGGGCCGGTGCATCTGCTATAAGTCTCTCACTCCTAAACAATGTTCAAAAGAGAGTCGCCAACCTAATAGGTCCTGAACTATCATCCAAGCTTCAGCCTCTGTCCCATCGATGCAACGTAGCATCCCTCTGTCTGTTCTACAAATACTTTAACGGTGTATGTTCCGACGAGCTGCAAGCACTTGTACCCCCTGTACGTAAATACCACCGACAAACCCGACAAGCAGTACAATCCCACCCCTTCACAGTAGAGATCCCTAGATATAAGAGAGCCTTCTACTCTAGTAGTTTCTTCCGTAGAACTGCTAGACTTTGGAAATCCCTGCCAGGTTCCTGCTTCCCAACTGTACTGACATGCAGAAGTTCAAGTGTAACGTGAACCGACATCTTGCTGCCCAACTCCCCACTGAGTACCATTGTAACCTGTGTCCCTAATAGTAGCCCCTTACATCAAAGTGGCTTAAAGTTGTTTGGGGTAAAAATGTAATTAAAAAAATAGCAATAAACAGCAATGTTAAAAAACATGTTCGTTAACTTTTAAAAAGTTGGCATACCTACATAAATTCCCCAATAAAGAGAAATAATGAATAAATACTGTGAACAAACACATATCTTAATCAATCCTGAGACAATTGGTTCTGGTGTTTCAGCAATGAAAGAGATCTTTTTATATATTGAGATAATTTCGCATTGTTTTTCTGAAGTGATTGTAATGAGCTGAGATGGAAATTCATACAGCCGGGTTGGTAGACCGTGTAAGGAAGAAAAACATTTAAAAATAAATGTTCTAATTTATTTATAAGTATTTATATGCATGCATACCTTTCAAGAAATAATTATTATATTTTTGTAATTAACTTACAGGCAGAAAATTTTCTTTATTTGTTGATATTGTACATTAAATCAAATGTGTAGAAAGATGGAATAGAAATGTTTAAAATAATTACAAGAAACCTTCTCTATCACCAATAGCAATGGTCAATGACTCTTTATTTGAAAGTACATCTTTCAAATCCTTGGCTTAACGTTCACAGGAAACATGAGTTGAAACAATTACATTGAAAGTATTGCAGGACCGCTGCGAAGAAGTTAATCGCTCTCTCTACCGTGCTAGAAAACTACCAACACCCGAAAGTATCCTGTACCTCTATAAGGCCACCACGCCACCATTCGTCCATGTATGGAGTACTGTTGTCATATTTGGGCTGGTGCATCTGCTACTAGTCTCTCGCTCCTAGACAAGGTTCAAAAGAGAGTCGCCAATCTGATAGGTCCTGAACTGGCACCCAAGCTTCAGCCTCTGTCTCATCGACGAAATGTTGAATCCCTCTGCCTGTTCTACAAGTATTTTAATGATGAATACTCTAACGAACTGCAAGCACTTGTTCCCCCACGACGTAAACACCCTCGACAAACCCGACAGGCAGCTAAATCCCACCCCCACACTGTAGAGATCACTAGATGTAAAAGATCTTTCTACTCCAGTATTTTCTTCCCTAGAACCGCTAGACTTTGGAATTCCATTCCAGGTCCCTGCTTCCCCAACTGTACTGACGTGCAGAAGTTCAATTGTAATGTGAACCGACATCTTGCTGCCCAAATCCCTATATAGTACTCCAGTAGCTGTTGCCTCTGATAGTAGCCCCCTACACCAAAGTGGCAATATGCCTTGTTTGGGGTGAAAATGTAATACCCCCCTCAAAAAAAACCAAACAATGTACAATGTTTTAACGAATTAAAATATAACTTACTTGCTTCATACAAATATGACAAATACTCGAAGGTTGATGTGTACGAGCACTAGTATCTAGAGATTGTGCAGCATCTATGCCATCAGAATCACGGTTATTAGGATACAGTCATAGCTCGGGAGAGAATGGTAGAAAAGTAACCAAGTCAAAAACTATATGGTCCCCGACTGACGCCTTTGTCATGTTTTTAAATAAAAGTTAATGAAGCAACTTTAGTAAAAACCTTAGAACCACGACAATGTATTGCTTATGTATAAGTTCTTTTAAAAAAAATTGTTTGTTATATTCTAGATGTATAATTCGTTGTGGGGTGGGGGTTCACATATGTTATTTTTTGTTATTTTATCGATATGAAGTAAATGAAACAAAGTAGACATAAAGTAATCACACATTAAAGTAAAAAACAAAGTCATCACTAAATGAGCTGGGAACAAAGTACCACCTTCAATTTTAATAGTGTAATTTGGGCGGTGAAGAAATTGTTGAGATCAATTAAGGGATTCTATTAGTGCCACATTGTTTGCAAGAAGCTGATCCAAATTGAAATCACCCAATAAAAGTACCCTTATACTAAAAGGCAAGTTGTTGAGATCATCGATGAGAATATTTAAAAAATCCCCTAGTGGTCCAGGCTTGCGGTACACGAGCATACAACCAATCGCATGTATTAAAGTTCAATCTACGAATATATAATCAATATTTGTAAAATCGAGTGTATAAGAGTTACTTTTCTTGTACTGTTAGCCCAAATCAGTCGAAAAACTGTTACCTATTCTGCCCATTTAAACCTCTGGCCTGATGTAAAACATTGGGTTAAAATAGCCAAATGACATCGTTTCATGAAAAACGATGCCTTATTTTTAAAAAATTCGGTACCATTTAAAACCCCTATTTATACACAAGTATGAATTTTAGAAAAAAAAAATTAGCCCCAAAAGCTGTGGTTTTCACCCCTAAAACATCCTAGGGCTCAAGCCGCAGAAGTTTCCCAGAATCATATATTATGTTCCCGAATATATATCTATGTAATCTCACTTTTGGGTAATTTTCACCAAAATTTGCTTGTCGGAAAAGATTCGATATACCGAAAAGTTCTATTTTTTGTCAATTTTGACCCATTTTGATCCCCTGGGAACGCAACCAAAACGTTTATAAAAATCCGAGAATGTTACATTTTCTCCTTTTGGTAGGTGTAACTTCATGCAACATTTCAGAAAAATGTAATGAGTAATTACTGAGAATTTTGGGAATGAACGGACGAACGAACGAGGGTGAATTCTATCGTCTATGTGCATACCGCTCGGTATCGTTTAATCGTGTCTAACACCCAGAGAGCTGGTTGTCGTTTTCAGAACGTTTCTCAACAAGTAACTCTCACTGGATAAACGAATATTGTAATATGACAATCAAGCACTGCCTAGATATTAGGGGTGGGTGAAGGAATGATGCGAAAGTGATAAACAGCGTTCACTGTCTTAGTTATGAACCAAGGGCAAGCATTATTTACTCGTTAAGCAATTTATGTTTGCAAACCAATAATTTGTTTGAACCACCAGCTCTAGGAAGATTACCGACCAACACTAAGAAGCCATCTATCGCCCTTAACATAGATATACATTTTTATATAAACTACACATATAAACTGTCTACTTTAATGAATTTCTTCTGACTTCTAAGTAAATAAAAGTGAAAGTAAATCCCCCCTCCTATATTATGTACGAGACATGTATTTATATAGTAGCATAAGGAGCAGACTAACTGGTTTTATTAATTTGGGTTAGAAAAATGATTTGAACTATAGTTAAGATATACAATATTAATGTATGCTAGCAGTACCCGTGGAAATTCAACGGTAGTTGAAAACATCAACCCTCATATCAGCGAATACCTCATCACATAAGCAAATAATTAATATGAGGATGTCTTTCAATAGAATAATCTGTGGAATATTTGTTTGGCTCAGAAGGTGATTTGTTTAGACAAACACTACTTGAACTACTTGTGGTTATTATACGAAATAGAACTAAAGTGAAACATCTAGATGTTAATTTTATTAAAGTGACTTGTAAATCAGTAATAATTATGTTACTAGAAACATGTTACATCTTAACTTTTTGCATGTTTTCATAGTGGTAAGAGAACGGGGCCAATTTGCAATACGATTTAATGATGGAATAAATCAGTAAGTAGTAGGATTGGTGGGATTTGGTTGAAGAATAAAACTGTATGGGTTTGGAAAAACTTGAAATATAGTTCATAAAATATTTTTTTAAATTTCATCATGCAGTTGAATGTCTGATTTTGTTAGGTATTTCCATTATCATTATTAAAGTTATTTAAACTCCTAATCACGTCTTTATTGTTATCTTGCAATAGATATTGATAGTTGGAATTTTTGTTGGATGAGTTTTGATTGTTATCATTATTCAAATTGTTCTGACTTTACTCTTATTTTATTGTAATCTTGAAAATGGATATTGCTTGTCTGATTTGCAGAATTTGTATTCCATAAGATATTGGGGTAGTATTCAGGATGGGCATCACTTTTTAAAAAGTGATATCAACTCTTAATACTGTAAAGAATCTGTTTGCAAAGATCTGGTGATTTGACTTTTACAATAAATTACCTCCACACAAACAATTTGACTTTTACAATAAATTACCTCCACACAAACAATGATTAGGAAATGAAAACATTTCCTTTCATTTTGAATAAAAATCAATTCGCTTATAAATTGCAGGAGAAAATATTGCTTAATTATTTCATTTTTTCATAAATTATAATCATACCATAGATAAAATATTTTATAATTTTATGAAAAAACAAAGGTCTTGATATATAAAAAAAATCATTATTTCTTTATATCTTGAAACACAGACAGAAACAGGATTCAATGAAGTTGTTCAAACGGAAAATAAATGTTTTCTGAATATTGAATTAATAAAAATGTTAACATTGGACAAAAGTGCATTGGATTATGAGTTATAAATTTATTCAATTAACATTACAAAATATTAGCAAAACCTTTGTTAAGCATTAAAATACCTAAACTGTTTTTTATTCATTGAAAATATAATATTTTAATAAAGCTCCTATGAAACCATGTTCATAGAAAGATCAAAATGGAGAAAAGTTTTTATTCAAATACAAGTCTGAAAATATCCAATGAATCATTGAAAATGTATGATATGTTATTTGTCAAAGTTCAATCAAAACTGATCAACTGAGTTTTAGAATTATCAACAATTAATATTTGCTTGGAATTTTAATCAGCAATACAAAAATTGTATATTACATTGAAGCAAGGTAATGTTTAAATTCAAAACGCTGAATATTTTGGAAAGTTAAAAATGATAAAAAGTTCTGTACGTAATAATTACAACACAAAACATTAGGCTATATAATAAACAAACAATATTAGATATAAATTTCAATAGAGTGAAATTTGTGAATACAGTTTTTCTTTAATTATAAGTATCGCATGAAATGAGGATGTTCGAATAAATGAAAAGGTTTTTATGCAACAAAACTATCTCTTTCATTTTGATTTTTTTAATAAAGATTTTGAAAATTAGAGAATATTTTTCTTGAAATAGAGTTGAAAAGTTTAAATATTGATATAGATGCCTCACTATCTCTTGATAATATAAACAACACTTACCTGAAGTTTCTATTCAGAAGCACTTTCCTCAATAAATGCTATGTGTTCTGTGTTTCAGGACCTTGTGTATTTAATCCATAAGTGGTTATAAGTCTCATGAAACACATTCAAATCCATATTCCTTTAATAAGGTGTATGCAATGTCAACAAATTGGAGCTGTTCTGTTTTGTAATATTCTAATTTTCAAATATAAGGAAATCAAAATATTATGACTTTATTCAAATATTTTTGTCCATTCAACTCCTGTGTAGAGGAATTTATTTGTTTTTATTCAAATGTAAGTTTGAATATATCTAATGATTCTTTTAAAAAAGCCACCAAAAGTGTATACCTAACATATCAACTGAGTATTAGAAATATTATCAATCGAAGAATCTGATATTTCATTGAAATATAAAAATATTATTTCACTTCTAATCAATGAATAATTATAAAAGTTAAACTAAATATATTTTTCTATATCTATATTAATATGCATGTTAATCATAGTCTAGTATATTGGTATATAAAGTGAAAAAATAATTGAATAACGTTTCATAAATATTTAAAAAATATGTAATTATATTTTTTTTTAATTCCAGTTACCTCATGAATAAAAGTAAATGTCTTTTTTCAAATATTATTAAGTAAAGACTTTCCAACGCAGAAAATCTTTTTTTCTTTGAATTTCAATTTATAAATATTTGAAAATGCAGGAAATTTTCCCCCAAACCTCACTAAATTCAGACTCTAAAATGTCATAGAAATCTAAATGTTTTACATTTAAAAACATATTTCAAAATAAGTAAAACAATGTATTTTACTTTACATCAACAATATTTTTAAATGCTGAAGAAATGTGTTTTCTTCAGATTAACGAATATTGCTAAATTTAAGGAAATATTATTTTAAATTTACTACAACCCTCCATCCTCTATCATGGGCACCTAAGTATAGTTTTATGATGTGTTTGTCCTTTGATGCGAAAGCAGTATGGACCCTTCCCTGAAGGAATAGATAAGTTCATATCGAATGATGTAAAAGAAAATTCACAATTGTAATTTATAATATTTTTCAAAAATGAAACAGATTCATTGTAAGTCCCTTCGAATAAGCGTTTTAATTGCTTTGGATATGGTAGCGATGCTGGTAAATGTATCTTACCATTATGGCAACAATTTAGATTCTTATTTCTAAATCTTAATGCTCCACAATATACACATAATACATTCATTTGACTAATATCGAGTGGTTCTACCACAGTGTCAGAATTACTATTCTGCCCTGGCCTAAGTTGTATTTGGCGTAATCGTTGCATTTGTTGACGTCTATTATTTCTCTCCAATTCACTTATGTTTTCCATTCTGTTTTTAAATCTCGTTCGTTCTTGTTCTAAATATGAATTACGTTGCTGTGCATCCATAGTACTTCTTCTAATTCGACCTCGCTGTCTCTCCCTTTCTCTGACCTGTTGTCTTTGTTCTTCCTTGATCCTTTGCCGATAAGTTCGCATATTTTACGGATGTTTTCCATTCTTCGATCCATAATGAAGTTTATGGAAAAGAGATGTTCTTTTAGAGACTAAGGCGAGTGAATTCCTAAAAATAAATACAATAGAATATTTCTGCAATTTGTATTGTTTAAAAAATGTTTTTAATACTTACATATGCACTAAAATACAGAAATTCGCTGCAATAAATGCATTATGTTTTCAAATTGATAATATTTTAGTGTTTTAAAGTGGAATATATATAGTAAATTTAGCAAAATAATTTCCGAAATTTTGATCAGTATATTCATAAATTAAAAGATGCCAATTCTCTTGCATATTTTTAATTTACCATTTAAAATAGTTTAAATAGTTTAGGCCACACAGTAAACAAAGACAGAGATATTTCAAAATTGTAAAGCGAAACAACTATTTAGAAGTCAATGTTTACAAATCCTGTTTGTGAATTTAAAAACTAAAATATAAGAATTTAAGTAAACACAACGTATGTGTGATAGAATATGTATATGGTACCAATGTTTAACTTCTCCAGTTAAATAAAAATTTAAAATAATTACTTAAAATCAACAAATATACGGAAATAAATATAGCATTAATAAATGTAAACAAATTTTGTGAAATAGTTCAAACTTTCAAATTTGTTGCATTACATTTTAAGTTTACAATTTTGATAAAATTCGATTCAAAATAAAATTAAAAGTCACAAGAATCAGAGTCAAATCGATTTGATAGGAAAAAGGGTTTACAAAGATATATATATATATATATATATATATATATGAGCAAACAGTTAATACAATATGCTAAAAAACACTTTGAAATGAGTTAAAAACATATTTAATCTGAAAAGGAAACACTAGATAAATGGATAGTCCTTAATCCGCGGAGTTTCGAAGAAATACTCTCCTTATCATCAGAGGGTAGGAATTAGCAAAATGCGGGATCAGATTTTGCATGCAGAAGTATTTGATGTAACAACAAGTAAGTCAAAGATCTTACTTGAAAACAAAATAAGTTAAGCAGAGGGAATATGGTAAAGAAAAAGGTGATTACACATGAATGGATAGTCTGGTGGAAGATAAAAAATCCAGTGACGGTAAAATCCAAATGTAAAACTTCAAGAAAGTTAAAAGAATATATATATATATATATATATATATATATATATATATATATATATATATATATATATATATATATATATATTGTTGTATCAATTTAACATTGGCTGAAAATTTTCTGTTGACCGCTTTAAAATTACTCGTAAAATGACTTCTTATTTCACTGTCGTCTGCGTTAATGAATTTTAAATTTATAATTTGAACCTATTTACCACCCCATCCATGTATATAAATATTTATAATTTGTAACTAATATATATTTTTTATTTGTCTAGTTCATAACGTAAATAAATAAATGAAAATGCAGTAACTTTGTTCTTTAATTTTTTTCAAATAAAATTCATGAATAAAAGTAAAAAAGTCAGTAAACCCTTTATTTATTTATTTTTTCTTCTACGCACGCACACACGCACGCACACATACCCACAAACCCACACACAAACTAATCAAAAAATAAAAAGCATCGATCGAATGCCTATAAAATGTAAACAAAAATAATTATATTTTAAAAAGAAAGCAAAACGATTTATTAAAACTAAACGTTAATACCATCAATTTTTATGCTTGTGTTATTTCAACGCAATCCATATTTTGCAGAAAATGAAGTATTTTTGTTTTTGTCTATTTAAGGTTTACGCAAGGAAGGGCCCATTATCTTATAGCGGGTGAAAGGTATTAAGAAGAAAAAATTTTTTTTATAGAAGTAACATGTGAACAAAAAAATACTTATGTTTTAAAAAGGAAGCAAAACGTCGTAATTATAAAAAAAATTATTAAAGTAAACATGACTACGTACAGTAGAAAGTATGTTTATGTTTTCGAAATAAGCTTTTGAAATAACAAGATAGGCCGCCATCTGTTTTTCAGTTTTCAATTGGTTAAGAAAAAGTCTCATTTATCCAATCAGAGTGAAGCATTCTTTGTGCATCGTAGCGACACAAGTTATTTTTTATTCAGTTTTCTTTCAAATGTTTATTAGGTGTTTGGAATATTCCATTTCCTTTTTAGGATTTTCAGGTTGATAACGGACGGAGCGATACGCGTAATAATATAATGATATTAAAATACGGAGAGAAAATTATTAATGAGGATATAAAAATTGTAAATAATGTCTGTCATGCTAATCATATATAGGCAGTTTGTTTTTAAAGTCAAAATAGCCCTAGTATCTAGAAAACAATCCTGTTATTTTGGATGAGGGATTTAAATTTCAGACATTAAAAATATGAGATACATATGGTCGGCATAGCGTAGTAAAGAAAAATCTAAAGCTTCAGAAAAAAAGAAAACCGTTATTTTTTTTAAATTACAGTGTAACCCACATATAATAATAGACTCGAATATGAGAACACACGGATATAAGTGAGGGGTTCTCTGGTCCCAGTCTAGAGCCTGTGTTAATGTACAGTGCAACCAGGATATAAGAACCCAGGATATAAGTGTAATCCGGATATAAGAGAGATGTAGTAACCGGAACAGAATCTGATATCAGCGTGACACTGTACGTGAAAAAATGAAGTTGCATTTTTTAAAGGTTAATCTCAACTGTTTTGTGTTTTTAGTTTTTCTTTATTTTGCCTGGATTGTTTTAGTCCGAGCGGATATAAAAATAAATTTATGCACACGAATACTTCTGTTCAACATTTGCAGTGTGCAACATTATGTTATTGTAGAAAATAATTTGCATAAAATGTTGAAACTTTGAAATGATATATAAAGGGACTATCGAACATTCAGTAAATTATATTAGAATAGAATTCATTTGAGAAAAAAAGAAGTTTTATCTGAATTCCGGATTTTAGCAAATAGAGGCTAATTACATATTTGAAATGAAAGTATTAGAAATACGTATCTCAATAGTTCATTCATATGTAAGCTTTTGAAACTCCAGAGTTAATTAAAACATGCTCCAACGAATTAGAAGTTTCGTGATGTAAAGAATCTAATTCAGAAACCTATATTGACAATGAAAACTAAAGTAAATGTCATTTACAAGTAAGTAAAAACTACATAAAAACTGATGTACAGAAAGTCTTGTTCAGAGATGAGACTAGGGTCATCTTTGATGGACTCGACGTTGAGTCTATAAACAACATTATTCAAGACAATTTTTTAAACGACTTCAAGGTAGAAGGCGATCATAATATGGGCTTGTAATGTTGTCAGTGTGATTGTGTCCATTTTTAACGACGATGATAGAGTTACAACGACTCTAAAACGTAGTAAGTGGCACTTCACATTTTACATTGCATTAGTTATTACATAAATAAAACTTTAAATCTATAGAGTAAATATTGCTTCGATAGTAAATCTAGCATCAACTGTCAGCGATATATTGTTAAAATTATTGAAAAGAAAAAAAGAATCAATGCAGTAATTGAGGCAACACTTTACTTTGTATTTCTGTTAAATATTCCTTTGTTTTTTGTTCATATTTATATGACCTAACACTTTTTGTTATATATATATATATATATATATATATATATATATATATATATATATATATATATATATATGTATGTGTGTGTGTGTGTATAAATAGAGGAAAAGATAAAAAGATAAAGAATAAAGTTACATAGGAAGTGTATTACATTAGTATGTTAAAAAGAGTTACAGAAAGGGGAATAAGGGAAAAACTTCTTAAGGCCCAGGCATTTCAAAGCTAATTACTTCCTGTTTGAAGGGCAATACACAAATGTAAAGGTAAAAAGACAATACCGATCTTGAAAACATTCAGATTAAAAATGGAAAAAATATTGAAATTAGAATTGAAAAAAAATTGTAGAGAGAAGATATGATTGGTATAAAAAAGAGAAAAGATAAGAAAAAAAAAAATGCTAAAAATATATAAAAAAACATAAATTTCCAAAAAATTATAAAACCTTTAAAGAAATGTAAGGTTTTATAAAAATATTAATTTTCGTGAAAATCGGACTCCCTTATTTAATCTGATTTTTTCGATTATCGATTTTCTAGACATAACTGACGCATTCCAATATAGAACCGTACGTAAATACACTTCCAGACATACCAAGTACGTTTCTGTAAAATAAAAAAAAATCGACCCAGCTGTTTCGGAGTTTATGATAAACGAACTAACATACACAGACAAAAACCCATCGCACACACAAAGTACCTGATATATATATATATATATATATATATATATATATATATATGTGTGTGTGTGTGTGTGTGTGTGCGTGTGTGTATGTGTATTAATATAATCATATTTTATTTAGTCTAATGAGCGTTTTAAATCTATGTGTAATCAAATGCCAAAGTAATATTTTATATTGATTTTGAATTTTAATTATACAATTGGAATGTTAAATATTATTGTTTTATAATAGCGTACATAACGAGTCCATTTAATGTCTGTATATATTTAGGAGTGTATTCATGCTATCAACTTTCATGTATATTTGTATCACCGTCCGTATCGTCGCTAGGGCGGTGATTGTATATACATGTGATATGTGTGACTGTCTCTATAATGTATGTGAATATATATATATATATATATATATATATATATATATATATATATATATATATATATATTCTATATATATATGTCTAGCCGCACTGATGAGCTGTGAAACAGCGAAACAGTACTGTATGTGGATGACTATATATATATATATATATAACTGCTTCATTTACTCACATAAATTAATATACGAAAGTATAAATTTATGTGTAAACTTTAAGTATTTACTTCAACAGTGCTCAGTACGTAGGTAGAGCTTGTTAGTAAGTTATAAAATACATATGGCGATTAAGCTACACTGAATATTCCGCGTTTCATCCACTCTAGGATTCTTCAGACTTATGCGACAATTTTGTGGTCGTTTTGCATTTTTATATAGGCACCTTCTATTGAGTTTTTGTTAGCCAATCAGATTTCTAGTATCCACCACACCCTTCCTAATCAGCCAATAAGCAGGCACTTACAGGACAAAGGCTCATTTGACCCTCGGTTGACCCGTTACTTTGTGTTTGCTATTTAGCGTAGATATCTAGTGTCTGGACCTGTTTTAAATCTAGATTATGTTTTTATGTTAGTTTACACACACACGCATATATATATATATATATATATATATATATATATATATATATATGTGTGTATGTGTGTGTGTGTAATAGTTTATGTATATGCATGTTTATTTATTTATTTATTTTATTTGTTTTTTTTCTATTGTTATTGTTAGTTTTAAAATTATTTTGTATATCTATCCTAGAGTAAATTTTATCCTGTGAACACAGTTGTTCGCTACAGTTTAATAGATGTTGAGGTTCTTCAAAGTATAGGATAGCAAATATTTCGTGAAGTCATAATCTTCATGGATCGTCTAGGTCTCTACATGTGTTTGATTGTCTTACTATTTTCCATTCGACTACCGGCGAACGTCCGCTTTCCTTGAGTTCCAAGTATTTGCTTGCTAGTGTTGGTTTCATACGGTGTTTTTTATTATTGAAAGTACATTCAATAATAAAAAAAAAACACAGTATGAAAACAACATATATATATATATATATATATATATATATATATATATATATATATATATATGGTGGATTCTCTCATCGAAGACGATGAATGAGGGTTCAGTATGCAATCTTCAGCAGCTCCCAAGCTCTGTGACACCACATGCTTAATTGCAATCCTGTAGACGTCCGGCACACTCCTCCGCAGATGGTGAACTTTCATATGCTCGTCGGTCAAAGATGCCTTCTTGAGTGAACAGATAACTCTGCTTTGCTGCATGCTCTGAAACCATAATGGCATACATATTCATTTTTAGGTGGATGTTTCTTGTGTTTTGCCTTCATATTTCCACGAAGGGCGTCCCTATGACAAAGGCGGTTATGTTCAAATTCTTTGGTCCCAAGGAAACACATCTTTATCCATTTTCTGCGATCCCCTGCTGCACTCTCCCAGTAACTCAGAGAAATTCCACAACGTTTCAGGTTGTCTTTTAGTTTATCTGTGTAACGAAGCAGGGGACGCCCTATTGGATGCCAAGAATTTGTCAGTTGCCCATAAAAAAGTTGCATAGGAACTCTTGTCATCCATTCTTACAAGATGACCCGACCACCGCATTTGTATCCTGATAAAAATGATTCAATACCAGTGAGTTCACATCTCTCCAGTAATTCACTATTCGGAACACAATCCTGCCATCCAACATTGCAAATCAAACGCAGGCATCTCATATGGAAGGAGTCAAGCTGATTTATATGCTTGCGGTACAAGGTCCACGTTTCGGCACCATACAGAAGAGTAGGCAGAACAACAGATTTGTAGACTGCCACCTTTACTTTTAGAGACATATCGTGGCTGTTTCAGAGTCTGTGTCGCAACCTACCAAATGCCTCACTAACTTTATTAATTCTACATTGGATGTCCTTTTCAAATTTAACACCATCAGACACAATAGAGCCGAGGTATGTAAAAGAAGATACTGTGTTCAAAGCTTCACTATCAACATATACCACTGGTTGTGAAGATGACGTAGTGTTTGGTATTGGCTGGTGAATAATTTCAGTCTTTTTTATGCTAATTGTAAGACCGAAGGCCTTACATGCACCAGGAAAGCTATTGAGGATGTTCTGCATGTCATCAAGACTATGGGTGACAAGAGCACAGTCATCAGCATAAAGGAGGTCAAGAACAGTCTGCACAGAAGTCATAGTTTTGGCCTTGAACCGTTGCTGGTTAAATAATTCTCCACTTGATCGATACTCAACACCTATGCCTCCTGAGGTGTTCCTGAAAGCTGTCTCAAGCATCACCGAAAAGAAAAGAGCAAATAGGATCGGAGCAAGGACATTTGCCACTTCAAATGGTTCACTTTATTCACAGCCAGATCGTACTGTCGCCACCATTCCCCAGTGAAAGGAGACAATCGCATTCAACATCTTGTCCGGAATACCAAGCCTCCACAAAACAGTCCATAGGGCATCCCTAGAGACGGTATCTAATGCCTTTGAGAGGTTAACGAATGTGACAAACAAGTCCTTATTCTGCTCCCTCGCTTTCTACTGTAGCTGCCGAAGGCTGAAGATCATGTCCACAGTACCTCTTCCTGCCCTAAAACCACACTGGGTTTCTGGGAGCACAGTTTTAAGGATTGAACCATTGAGTCTGTTTAGGATTACACGAGCTAGAATCTTACCAGCAACAGACAAAAGAGAACTTCCTCTATGGTTATCACACTCACACTTATTTCCTTTGTGCTTAAACAGGTGAATAATTGACGCGTCTTTGAACTGTTGTGGCACGGTACCAAGTTCCCATATTAATGAAAACAGGACACTTAGTTTCCTGATTAACAGTTGGCTTCCACATTTATATAATTCTGCAGGTATGCCGTCATCACCTGGAGCCTTACCATTTGAAAGTTGCTTTATAGCCCATTCAATCTCCGACATGGATGGAGTATCAGCAAGCGCCTCGATGGTTGGCCTCTGAGGAATACCATCAATCACTTCTCGATCAACTGTCGATTCTTTGTTTAAAACATTTGAAAAGTGTTCAGTCCAGCGCTTAGTAATTTCTTTCTTATCAGTGAGGAGAATGCCATCCGACGAAAATATTGGAGATCCCCCCTTAAAATGGAACCAAACACCTCCTTGAGGTTTTGGTAGAATGATTTAAAATCACACCTATCCGCCGCATCTTGTAAGGCCTCCGCTTTCTGCTCCCACCAGTTTTGTTTCATTTTCCGGAGCCGAGATTGTGTCAACCTTTTGGCCTTTCTGAAAGCCTTGTGTTTCACTGAAGAATTTTTGTCAGTAATCCATACTTGATGGGTTTGATGCATGTTATTGAGCAGTGGGACGATAGTTGGATCATTTTCATCAAACCAATCTTGGTTTTTCCTTCAAACATATCCTAATGACTCTTTAGCAGAATCATACACTGCAGTTTTAAACGCTCTCCAAAATGCCTCAATATAATTCCCAAATACAACGGAAAACAGCTTTTCATCAGTAGCCTTTTGAAATGAGTGCATTATCTCCTTAACTTTCAACTTGCCTACATCAATTCTCTTGATGGAAGAATTACGTTGGTTTCGAACAGGGCGCTTGGTTTTCATCCTGACTGTGGAGCAGATCAATTTATGGTCTGACCAACATTCCCCGATGCTGTAAGAACGTGTAAGATTTATATCTTGTCTATCAGAACGACGCACAATGACATAATCAATGAGATGATAATGATTAGACCGGGGATGTTTCCAACTGACTTTCTTGCAATTAGGCAGCTGAAACACTGTATTAGTGAGCAAAAGATCAAATTCACTGCAAAGAGACAATAAGAGAACACCATTTGAGTTGACTTTACCAATTCCATGTGAACCAATGACATTTCTCCAAAATTGTGTATCACTACCCACATGAGCATTGAAGTCACCCAAGACAAACAGCTTATCCTGTATACAGAATTTGTTGATTTGTCCGTGTAAAAAGGAGTAAAACCTCTCCTTTAGCTCATCAGATGAATTAATTGCAGGTGCATAGCAACTCAAAAATGTGGCATATTTGCTATTTCCTACTGCAATGCGCAAGGACATAAGTCTGTCATTTATACCAACGGGCAGGGACTCAAGATGTTTAGCAATATCAGTCCTGATGGCAAAACCAACACCAGATTCACGTTTCTCAGAACTTGGTTTTCGAATCCAATAAAAAGTGTATCCACCTTCAACTTCCCCTAGCTGTCCTGTATCAGCAAACCTAGTTTCAGAAAGAGCTGCAACAGAAATTCTATGATGCCTTAACACACGTGCTATGATAGCGGTTTTTCGTTCAGGGTTCTTTTTGTTATCCTGGAGTGTTCTTACATTCCAAGTCGCAATGGACATATTCGTTCCAAGTATTTTGTTTCTATTCTTGATTTGGTTGCAAATATTGGATGCCCAGACATCTGCACCTGATAACAGGGACATGAGCAAGTAAACAATTTTTAGGTCACTTTTTATAGACCCCTCCCCATGAAGAGGAAAGCAGTGCCATCCTGTAAAGGGCTGCTTTGTTATGAAAGGAGGACACGAGTCACACAATTACTTGCGGGTGTTGTGAAAAACGGTCATTTATCTTCCACCACCTATGTGCAATGTTCATGCTAGGAACTACCAGTGACATCCTTCACCTGTTCCCATCACAATCCCATCATCACCACAGGGTTTTATTAATTTATTATTAGTTAAAAAAAAAAGAAAGCACATATCGATGTACCAAATCTTAGGCTAAAATGAGTGAAAATTGTTCACTGAACAACCGGCACTTTGATTTGTTTTAAGTGGTCATTGCTTGTGCTGAACAAAGCACACTCTCTCCAACGGATAAACATGGTCTGTATAAATGCACACATGTTCCACACGTCAGATGATAAAACGATCGCAGGATTTTCTTGCAAGAGTGTTCCATCTCCTAGATCAGTTATGAGCCAACACTAAAGGGCCTGATCCACCCTGGTAAGCTTTCTGTGCAGCTGGGTACCATACCAGCTATTTCTTGATCCTTGACTCTCACGGTTAGTTCAGTCTAGTGGACACATTGCTTAGCGATGCTGTACTAACACCGTCCCCTCACAAGGTTTGGCAGGCCTGCTGAGACCAGTACCCAGGGTATAGCTCTTGGAGCTTGCAACTAAGAGATTTAGGAGATGGGTGAGGACCAGTGATCTCTGTCCACCCTATTGGGTGCAACAGCCAGAAATTCAAAGGTACTACCTCTACCCAGAGCCGCCATATACCCCATTTTTATCAGAAGCCTTTTGAAATGAAATATATATATATATATATATATATATATATATATATATATATATATAAACTAACATAAAGAACATAACCTAGATTTAAAACAGGTTAGGACACTAGATATCTACGCTAAATAGCAAACACAAAGGATCGGGTCAACCGAGGGTCAAATGGACCTTTGTCTTATAATTGCCTGTTCATTGGCGGATTAGGAAGGGTGCAGTAGATACTAGAAAGCTGACTGACTAACAAAAAACTCAATAGAAGGTGCGTATATAAAAATGCAAAACGACCACAAAATTCTCGTATAAGCCTGAAGAATCCTAGAGTGGATCAAACGCGGAATATTCAGTGTAGCTTAATCGCCATATATATTTTATAACTTACTATATATATATATATATATATATATATATATATATATATATATATATATATAGCCAAAAAGTAATAAGTAAACACCTGAAGAAACTGCTCAATACTATTGCAGAGCAAATATATATTTTTATTATCGTTTTATCTGCTTAGTTACACATTTTTTTGTTACCGAATATATATATATATATATATATATATATATATATATATATATTACCGTGTCTCTGTGATAGTCTAGTGCGTATATTATGTCAGTTTTAATAGTGTTCATCGACTAGATGTTGAGTGTGCGGGCGGGTGTATGTACATTCAATAAAGTGTTCACCAAATGCGGAGCAATAATGTACAAGGACAGTTCTTTACCGGAACGGTTAACACCTTTTCTGGATGTACATCATAGTTTGTTTAACTGGATTCTTATTTTGGGTCCTGTGAAACTGCCAAAATATCTCCTCTGAAGTTCACTAAACGCAAGATAATATTTTATATAATATTTATTCCTTGAATGTTTCCCGGCTTGAAGTTTCATATTTACTTGATCTCTACTTCTTGCTATATTGTCCACCACCAATACTCCCGTGGACCTTAGCGACTGAATCGCACGTCTGCTATCCAACTCGACCTCTTACCAACTCACTCACTCTGACTCTTCAACCCTTAGTAATGTGTATATCTAAAACTATCCCTGTGTTTATTCAACTCTCTCTCTAACGTCAGAGGTAAATCTTATTGTTATTCTAAATCAAGTATTGTTTGTCCATCTACATTCTAAACTGGTTTACGTTCGATGATAACGAATTTCATTACGACTCAAACAAATTGTTTTAGCTTTCAACATTCCTTTTTATTATGAAAACATTTTCCTTGAATGTTTCTTAATGTGTAACGTACGTACGTAATAATAATAATAATAATAATAATAATAATAATAATAATAATAATAATAATAATAATAATCGCTTAGATAACTTGACGAAAACTTGGGATGCTAATATATAAAGCTATTCTTTTTAATTTTGTTTCTTTTAAGTTTGATCATTTTATTTTATATTAGTTTCATATATAAATCACCTAATTCTATTCATTCTATAAATAGATCAATATTCTATCATTATAATATTTTTTCATATTGTCATTATCTATTCATATTTTATTTAAGTCATATATATGGCTAATTTAATTATTGTTCTGATATAAATTGATAATTAATATCATTAGATTATTTATTAATATTATCATTATATTTTTCATTATGTTACTCATAGATTATAACTACAATATATATATATATTCACTAAATTAGCGTTTATTTGTCTATTAATTATGTTAATACGAGGATGGATATTCGACGTTGCCCGGGTGGACATGAAATTAGGTTTAGACAGAGATGTCATACTAAGTATATTAAGCAACCCGCAGAAGTGAACTGAAGTAGGTGAATGACAATTTAATATGGTTTATGGAAAAACAGTTTTATATGGTTTATGGAACAAGCGTATGGTTCACAGGTTACAAAAGGGAAAATGCTTGTAATCATTAAATGAAAAATACATCTAATTTATGAAAATAAAAGAATTTATGGTTGATATAAAACGAAAATATCAGAAAAGAAAGCAGTTTAAGTTGATTTTTATTTACAGTTATTTACTGGGAAAAATGTAAAGCTTAACAGTAATTAGTGCGAAAGAAAAATAATAATACGAAAATAACATTATATCAAAAATATTTCACCATAAATGGCGCTTGGAATTATAATTTTAGTCAATTATTAAAATGGTATTTACCTGTTTGGTTAGATTTAAAAATATTTTTTAGGGAAAAAGTGACCACAAATGAAAAGAGGATTATGTCATCGATCGTTGTCGATGAAAACCACACACATCACTGGTTTGGGGGCTAAGCTCAGAGTGCACCATCTGTTCTGATGCTACACTTAACCTATCCTTTCCTTTTAGTGAAAAATACATTTTTCTAGACTGGGGAAATTTTTATTTTTGTTCTTATTCAGAGTGCTCTATTTTGAGGAGCCTGATTTTCCCCACATTCAAAATCGATGTCTACCCTTCGGGTGGGGCAAGTAAATAGGAACATTAACTATCTGATGATGCGGTGACTTCCGCTTGAGTTAGTTTAAAGTGTGGTGGACTTGGAGCGACTACACTTTCTTGCCCCCCAAAAACTTGGTTTTCATTGCAAGACAGAGTCAAAAGGCCCAAGTGTGGTACTAAATGCACGAGTTTTCTCCAACACATACGGTGCCTAGTATTCCCCAAATGGTTACCCCTCTTAAACTGACCAGCCTCATTGTTGCTTAACTTCGGGATTATGTAGACAATATATATATATCGCTTATGAGAAAAAACCTTTATAAAGTTGATTCTTCATTTAATTGTCAAAACAAACGTTAAAAATACATGGAAATTCATAGGACTAAATGAACTTAATTTGGATTGGATTTTTTAATTTCGCCACGCGAAATCTATAGATTGAGATAAAAGATGGAATTATTTAAAATTCAGTTAATTATGTTATATTTTTACATATTCTTATTTAGACAAAAATAATTGATGCTAAAACCTTAAAAAATACTTGAATATGTTATCCATCGAGACAAAAATAGCGGTGAACAGTGTGATGTTTTTTTGGAAAATTTAAAATTCTACTGAAAATAGTAGAAAAAGTTTCATATTATTCCGCATTTCATATGATAAAATGCAGGCTTTTATCATTCTGGAAAAAGCTGCTCAAGAATAATGAATTTTAATAGATTTTAATTCGTTTAAAAAAATAACAACTTGGCATTTATTCCATTGTTTGGTCGTGCTTAGTAAAAATTAAAGGTAAAACAAACTGCTACTAAACGAATATTTATTATTGATTGAGAAAGCCCAAATAATATGCAAGACCTTCACGTGCAAAACACTCGAGCCTATGAGGTGAAAGACATTGTGTGAAGTGGCTATGTAGGAAGAACACAATGAATTAGATTGATGATAAAGGCAAAGGTGGAGAAGTGGTTTGGATGGAAGGAAAATTAATAAAAAAGGAGAAGAAAAACAAGAAAACTGTGTCAATTCAAATCATGAATTTATAAGCGACGAGAAAAGAACAACAACTATAAAAGGTACACACTCTTGATTAAAAAAACATAATGACTTTTATATAATGTGGTTGTCTGTAAAGCAAATTACGTGCAATGATTTGTAGAAAAAATAAAATTAATTAAAATAAATGTGAAAATCAGCGCATGTTGGAATATTTCTTGATTAAAAACAATCTAATCAATAATAATAAAAACTGAATAAATCAATAAATATGACTTAAGAGAATGTTAATGCAAACTTAAACATGACAATCTGATTAATGGACATATCCTCTTACACATTAACGTATGGAAACATATAATGTGTTGCTCGATGAACATATTTCAACTTTAGCGTCGCAAGCCAAACTATAACTCATTATTAAAAAAATATAAATAACTAAACGCACGAAAAATATAAATAAACGCGCGAACATGTGAACACACTTGGTTCATTCGATTGAAAGATAATGGAATTTGTGATTAAAGAAATGAATAAATGAAGAAAATGAAAATATTAAATCAATAAACAAAAACATTTACTAGAAAAATATAGCGGTGGTTCCGAATAATAAATATGCTGATCATAATTAACAAAAACTGTAACGTAAATCAATATAAATTACGTGATTTAATATCGATAAACCATGCCAATTGGAGACGATTTATAGTAAACGAGCCTGGTTGCTCGGCGTTGCCTGGGTGTTTAGACGTTTCTGTTGAGCAAAAAAAAAAAAAATGTGGTAGCAGGCAGCCAGGCTTGAACCCGTACGGCGAAGAGGAAAAGAAGTTTAGGGTGAAGAAAGTAATGTTTTTAGCCAATTTTTCGATTTTTGTCGTTCGAAGGATTGAGCTTCAACACAATAACAATCCCGTGAAAATCCGTCGCCTCTTTCAAAAATTTTAGGCATACATACATGAAGAAGAAGATTGCAACGTCTTGTCAGACAAGTGCCACTCCGCCAGACACTTAAAGTCCATGAGCCCAAATTCCTGAGGGAGTATCTATACAAAGATGATGTTACAGCGTCTTAGCTTTGTACGACAGCTAAGTCTCTCTCTCGGTTCAAAATGTTGAGATCCAGCAACAAGCAAGAGCAAGATAGCCAGCAACAAGTTAAACTGTAGACCAGCTTAATGCGGGTACTGGTCTACCGCTTTATGTTTTTTTTTTAAATCAGAGATTTGCTTCTCTTAAAAAGGTTGCCTTCACCACGGCTTACGGGAGCCCTCTCCACCCCAACACATATATACATAAACACAAATATACATGGTGCTAGTTGGCCGTTGACCATGGAAAAGGGTTCTTTCGCATACATACATACATACATACATACATACATGCATACATACATACAGACAGACATACATTAAAACAGACAGGTGAGAGTTATATTATAGAAAATGAATTAAATACAGATTGCTATTGGATGTATAGTTGGTGGAAAATAGCGGTCTATATATACTTTAAACAATTTCATGATAATACAACAAAAGAGATTGGATTAGAATTTGACGCATATTAATTTCATAGTACACGTCGTTATATTCTGAGTCGAGCCCTTTTAGTTTAAGGAAAAACTTCCTTTTCAAACATAAATAAAATCGCGGTAATTTAACATTTCAACCGACAAACACTTAATCATTGAAGCCACTGAATTTTATATATCAGCAATTTAATTTAATGATGAATGACACGCGATATTATTTATCGGTTACCTCACTCTATTAGATAAGAGGAAAGTTATTAGCATTCTCTGCATAAAAATATCAATATGTGTGTGCTATAATAAAATCCTAAAATATTAATACATGATCAGTATTTAATATAAGAATTTATTATCAAATGGGAGTGTTATCGAATTATTAAATAACTATTCGGTATTAAAAATGAATTTATATTTAAAATAATTAAAAGAAAACTCGAGTTTCATGTTGATATGGATTGAGTGTTCAAGAAAATATTTAAGGAAGTCTCAAATACACCAAATTCTGGTATGACCTAAACGTTGATGAATAAGAAAATGTACATATGCCTTAAATGCCATCGTTGCTGGCAAAAAAACAAAACATTTGTTCATATATTTCTACAAACGTTTTTCTTTACCACGTCATATTAACTCCTCATATTGCAAAGCTACCAATCAATTGGTAAATAAAACTAGTAAACCTACGAGCCAACTACGGTATGCCTACATTTGCTAGTATTACTATTTATACGGACATGTTCTCCCGTCTGAATATATTTGCTAACTCAGACGTTGATAAAGAGTCTAAAGCATTTGCCTGTCATTCATCGAGAGCGAATATGTTAACGAAGGCCAAACTTGTTTTGTTTGCTTTAACACGCGTAGAGCCAATGTCAGTTTTAATAAACACCGTTCGTATTTTCTGTTGGAATTGTCCGAAATAATTATAGTAAAAGCAAGAAGGTTTGGCAAATATAATTTTCAATGTTCGCTTTCGTTCTGCAAACACACCAAAGACAAGATGGTTTCGTCTGGTTGTAAACTACATCAAACTATTTTCTTGTAAGGCTGCAATAAGAATACTTCGAGAAAACGTGATGAAAATAGGCATACTTTCATTTTGATGGAACTAAGAAATTAGTTCACCCCCCCAGATATATTAATCACGATTAAAGATAAAGAAATTGCGAATTTTAGACAGTCATTTGAGGTTAACGTGTAGCCAACTGTATTACAAGTTGAACAATCTAGTTAAATTTAAGTTTGGTACAACATATTCGTAGTAATATTGTTGTCCAAAGTTTGAATGTTATTTAAGTTATTTGTAAAATGAATAACCAGGATCAATTAACAAACGCATTGGACGCTTCTGTAAGATACCGCGGATGGCGCGCGTGTGAGAAAAATCAGCCCTAGGATAGCAGAATAGCGAAATTAGTATTATTAGCAGCAGCAGCAGCTGTTTTAACACATATGAAAATTAAGCAAGTATGCACACGCTTACATCACAGAAAACAGAACAAAGACATAAAAAAGGACAACATGGGATCGAGCAAAGGAAGCGATCGAACGTGTTTTGAGTCATATGCGGCGAGAGAAAGCGGAAAGGCAGACGACGTAAAACACACCTATTCTAATCTACTATATGCTCATCTTCATAGGTGTATCACATAGAGATCTAGGTCAGATATTAACGTGCAAAATTCTGTTTATACACAAAGGTGAAAGGGCGTCTTGACGGATATGCTCGACGCGTGAGTGATATTTTGAAACCTAGTGAAGTGCGTTGTTAGAAATTACTGGAATAAATGCTTTTTGTATTCACCTCAAAATGCGTACAAGTCGCATCTTTTATGTTCTTCCTTGTTTGTTTTTCCCTGGGACGATACCAGACAAAGTGCGGGTCCGAGTGGTTGAAATGTAACGACACGGTTCATGTTAAACGATCACGTTACATTTATAAATTAACATACAATCCTTGCACATTGGCCATCCTCATCTGATGTGTATTTTTCTCATATATGCTAAGCTTCTCTGTATTATTCTAATACACTATATGCCCATCTACATAGGTGTATCACGTAAAGATGTAGGTCAGATATGAATTTGCAAAATTCTGTTTATATGCAAATGTTATTGTTTATATATATATATATGTATATAAATATATATATATATATATATATATATATATATATATATATATATATATATACATAAGATATCCACGTATGCCTCTAGAATAGTAATTTCAAGGTTATGAAAATTTTGTGAAGCATAAAAACAATGTTGTATATGAATTAAATAAAACTCTCATAACCATTGAAATTACTATATATATATATATATATATATATATATATATATATATATATATATATATATCCTTGGATATATATATATATATATATATATATATATATATATACTATATATATATATATATATATATGCTTGTTTTATCGTTATTTCCATGGCAGGTGCTCTTCAGAACTCCAATCTGTGCCCCCTCGCCAATCTTTCACGAAAAACACCCGTCTAGCTGAATCCACTGTGAAAAATTTCCCCCACTCTATATCTGTGCCTAAATCAAAACGCGGATTCCATGAACAAAGCTTCTTTCTTAGAACTGCACGCCTGTGGAACTCTGTTCCGTCTGTCTGCTTCCCACCGGACTACAACTTGGATGTGTTTAAGTCCAACGTTAACAAATTCCTAATGAATCGCCCCCTTAAGTAAACACTTCATCAAATCTCCACACCAACGTAATGTACTTGCAATAACCCTTATCCCTGAGTGGCTTCCGGGCCTTGATAAGTGGTGATCACTGTATAAAAATACACACACACACACACACACACACACATATATATATATATATATATATAAATAAAAATATATTATCAAATCCCTGCGTACGATGTGAGCTGTAAGAACACTTCCTGCATTTCTCTTAACATAAGAAATGTGGATATTTTCAAGTAGCTTATTACTGTCTTTATTCATGGAACCCAATTCCCAATTTCGACAGAAATTATTAATTAATATTCTCATGCACCGTTTCATCTTATTTCAAACTGTTTCTTTGTGTATATATTTTGATATGTTTCAAACTGCTAGTAATGAGGCCTATGTAATGTGTATTCCGTAATCTTTCATTGCGTAGACAATTATATCTCATTTACATCATCTTATTCCTATTACATGAACAAGGTTGATTTGCGTGTCTATATTTTTCTTAGGATTGAGGTAATTTTTAAAAAATTTGCCGTTGATATGGTATTGAATTATTTCAAATCCGTATTACATTTTCCCGGAATTGTCAGGTATATGATGTTTTGTTTTTTCAATTACAGTGTAATACAATATCTGCTTGTAATCTCTGCCAATCCATATAACTGGTTTCTGTATGAGCAACTGGTTTGATTTATATTTACTATGGATAAAGTTGACGTTGATCCGGTTTTGGAAACTGTTTATCTCACTGTTGGCGGGAAAATTTGTTTCAGTTGCTGATTTTTCGCTTCTCGGTTGGTTCCATTCTGAGGAACGCGATGCTTATTGACCCAAGTTGTGATATACATGGTGTCCTTTTGTTTGTAGGCAGTAATATGATATTTTTTGCGGTGAATTTTGCCTTCAATATATTCAAGACACTTTCCTTCAATATTTATGACAAGTCGTATGATGATCACAAGGATGATAATGGAAACAATGATGATAATAATTATCATCACCATCATCATCAGCAACATCATCGTTATCTTCTTTCTTTCCATTTTCATTTGCTTTATACTCATATCGGCTTGACTTCTACACGAGACTATGTGAGGGAAATATCTCCATAAACTTTCCACTGCTCAACAAAAGTGCGTTCTTGATTTCTATACTCATTGATTGCTGCTCAATATAAAATAACTCTAAATTGAGAAATGCTATCATATTAAATGCTATAATCGATTATTGATTATAATATATTGCAACTTGGCACAAGGGAGTCATTTACGACTAGTTTCAGTCTCTTTTCTTGATAGTGTATGGTTGGTCAAATCATTTATCACGTACGGCAGCAATAAAACATTCGTTTTTAGATTTACTTTTTACCAAATGATATCATCGTGTGTACTCACTGAAGAATTCTTACAAAGATGATCATCAGAGATCGAACAAAAATCAGTGGTGTTCCATGAAGTCTGAGTGACAACAAGTCTCCTCATATTTTAGCACTTTCGATAACATTTGCAATTTTTCATAAATAGATGCAATCATTAATGAATCAGTTTAAAAACCAATACATCAATTAATTGCATGATTCAGTAGGTGAACCAAAATAAAATTGCATACATAAATTAACTTTTAAATAAACTTAAATAACTAAGCGATGTAAAAAACTCATTGATGATTCAAATTTACAAGTACAATCGACAACTATTCTGATGTAGATTGTGACAGAGTTTTGGTTACAGACAGATACACATCCTCTACTATAAGCAGATTTTAATCTTATTATTTTAACTATTATACTCATCTTGATTTTTATTCTCACAACATTTGGCCGATGTTCACTCCGAACTTCTTCAGCTGTATCTTGTCGATCGCTGAAACCTATACTGAATTCAACATGACGCAAAAGAAAAAAAGATCATACGTCCATTTCCAAACATTTTGTGAGAATCAAGATGAGAATAGTTGTTGGAATAATATAAACAATTCAAATTATCAATCTTCACTTAGAAAGTTTTGAATCATAATAAGATGTATTAAATTCCAAATTATGGTTATTGAACACCAATAATAAGATTTGTGAAGCGAGTGACGTTTTGTCTTATAATTAAATTTATTAAGTTAGACGACCAGGTAACAAAAATGGACCAAGATTACGCTACATTAAAGTACGCCGTAATTAATGTAGAATTCTTATTTCTTATTGTTATGGGTTAGGTAACACCACCATGTCTATGATAGTATGATTTCGTCTGGCACTATGTAAGCTAGGCATTTCTGCAGTCGAGCGAAGAGCACACATGCAGTTTAACCGCTCGTAATAAATACCTTAATATTGTAATCCCTGGACAAAACCACAACAATTATAAACAGAAATACCGTAGCCATTAAACATACAACATTCAATCCATTAAAAACAATGAGGTAAAAAACGGAATGAAATTGAGACATGTAGCTAGTAATATGTTATTTCCAAGCAGTCCACATTTTGTGAGAAAAAATACTCGAGCTGATATCGAAACTAAAACCTAAAGCCAGTGAGTCAAGAGCGATAACCATTACACCAGCTTTACACGTTTATAAAAAGTGTTTTTTAAACCTAATTATTCTTAAAGAAGCTCATGTTTTCCGATCGCGCATGCATGTTCGTGAAACAGTTGACAAACAGATAAAAATTCGACGAACGCCACGCACCAATTTTTCAATTTTGATCCCTTACCAGCTTTTTTTCCGGATGTACACAGATTAAAAAGTTTTCCACATATTTGGGTTCCCTATATACCAAATTTCCAGACTGTAGATCAAATATTCGTTTAGTATATAGGTTGAGAAGTGTCCTCACACACATTTTCATTTTTATAGATATATAGATTGTCCATTGATATGCATCAACTTATCGTTTGCAGTTTTGAACTGATGATTATCCGCCAAAAATCGAAAACGCTTGTGACACATATGGAACATATTATTTTTTAAATTTTTTGTTTTATTTAAGTGATAAGTATTAAGACACATTTAGAAATGGTTTTCAGCGAACTCATCAAAATAGGTTTATTGAGTGACTTTTTAAAGATCCATGGGTTAAATGCAACGACAGCTAAGTGCGTTAGTATTGATTAAAAACCATTTTTGTTAGTGGAAAATTAACTGATATTAAAATATGCAAATCATAAGCGAAATCTGCATTTGTAAATGGATTTCACAGAAATAAATTATATAAATATGTGTATTCACAATGGTTTGCCATTTATTCATTAACGATTGGCAAAAAACAATATGCGGTGTAATTAATTAACTGAAATAGTGCCAAGTAATGGATAATTTTAGCTCAGTTTCTTCGAAAAATTTATGATGGCATTGATTTTAGTTTTTCGCACTCAAAATGTGTATTGTTTATAACGCATAAAAGATTGAAACGCAACTGGGAATTCTGGTAGGAAAATGTTATTTAGATTGCATTCAAACTTCTGCATATTGTTACCATCAGATCAAATAAAAGTTGACAGGGAATTCTAAATCGAAGAGGTTCGAGTAAAGACGATAATAGAAAAAAAAATTCCGACAATGAATGTGTGGCAAAGAAACTGAGACATATGCCTTCGAGTATTACGTCATTTCTAAACAGTTCATATCTTGTAAGTAAAATAAAAAAATACTCGAGCTGAGATCGAAACAAAAACCTAAAGATAGTACATCTGTTGTGTAGCAGGAGGCTCATATTTAAAGATGACGGGAGTTCATATTGGGGGCACATGTATAACGATGGTGAGGACAATTCTGATGGGAAGATATTTGTATATGACTGAGATGGTTCTTGTTAACATATATGGAGGGGACTTTATATATAACGGTTCTTGTTACATCATGACCTCGGTGATGATAATTCTCGAGTGAAACATTTATATCAGACTGGGATATATGATGCAACAGTTTTTATAACACATAGTAGAGGAGAGGTGACACTTCACTTATGATGGAGGATGGGGGCACATAATACTTGGAAGTGGTTATATAAATTTCGTTACAAGATGATGATAAAACACATTTATCTTTTTGGTAGTGAGGAATGACCAGACTAGACAAACAGTTACAAAATGAAATGGTTCCTTTATTATTCAACCGACCGATCGGTGACGTCAGGAATTCGAACTTTGATCTACATGGTCTACCCTCCCCCTCGATTCGCTTCTAAAGGGGCTCCACTCTCGATCTCTCCTAACTGACTCTCTCTCTCATCCTTCTTTTTAACTTCGAACCCACAGATTCAATATATCGAGAAATCTCCTTTGTTTATGACGTCAGAAGTGTACTGTTGACCAACGTGACTCTCTCACGTTTTCTACACATGTCTGTCCAACACACTTCTGGCAAACAAAGAATCCTCAATTTTCCTTGTTTAATATCTAACCTATTTTTAACAATATTTTTAATTCGTATTGCCCATTCTTTTTACTGACATATTTAATATCCAGATTTCTAAAAGAATGTAAATCGACTCTTTTTCTGACATTAATATTAATTAGCTATTCTAATAAAATTAACACTGGACTGACATCCTAACATTCCATTTTCCATTACCTTTAACTCTTGTCCACAGGGTTCGATTCTAGCCTTATCCTAATATCATTTTCACTTATCTAATATATCTTCTTACTTACACGAGAAGGGGATAGCCCTTTTATGTAACACATCAAGCACGATAACCATTAGACCAGCTTGACACATCTATAAAACGTGTTTTTTTTTAAATGTACTTATTTTTAACATAAACAAGCTGTCATGTTTTACGGTTGCACATGCATATTCGTGGAACAGTTGGCAAATAGATAAAAAATTCGACGAACCCCACGTATCAACTTTTTAATTTTGACTCCTTATCAGCTTTTTGTCTGAATGAAAACGAGTTAAAAGGTTTCTACATGTCTAAATCCCCTATATACCAAATTTCCAATCTGTAAATCAAATATTTATTTAGTATATAGGCTGAAAAGTGTCTTCACACACACATTCTCACTTTTATTATATATAGATTCATATGCATTAATTGTCCATTGATCGTCAATTGATATGCGTTTTCGTTTGATATTTTGAACTGATGATTATTTGCCAAAGACTCGAAAACGCTTGTGACACATAGGGAACATATATAATGTTTTGATTTGCAGGCAAGAAACATCTAAAGAATAATTACAGAAAAAGTATAAAACCTACAGAAAATAAGATATATTTGCTGGTCTTACTATTGGATATTATGGCCTGGCAACATCAGATGTTTCAGGTAGACCTGTGAGTAACGGACGATCGGGCTGATGACAATGTTATGAGAATACCTAAATATTACGATAAGACAAGAATGTCATCAGTTCCCGAAATAAGTGAGTTTATGTAACGAGTGTTTTCGAACGACGGCAGGTTAACAGCCGAGTGTCAGTCTTCAGGTCAGCTGGACACGAAATGCGGTAATCCACTAGGTACGAGTTGTTCGGGATGAGGCGTAAAGTGTTAGATAACGGAGCAACTGCGATCCCGACGGAATAATCGAATTGGATGCCGAATAAAAGCTTATAAAATCACCCAATCCCCTATGTTATTAAAAAGAGTTGAAAACGACAACAAAGGTATGCTGTTTGTTGTATATATAACCATCCACACACATGCCCACAAAGGGGATGTTATATGAAACCGAACGTTTTTTTTGTTACGCATACATATAAAGTCACTGCAAAATATTTTAAATATAATTAAAACCCTGACATTTGATGATTATGAAACATGATGTTGCCTCTGTAAATGTGACAAAGCTGAAATGCTATTAACGAGACAGACGGTATACAACAATGTCTTTTAATCTATCTTAAGTTCGTTGGAAGTATATATAAATTCAATACATTTTCATAACGGGACAATACCTAACAGTTTATAAACATTTGTTTACAAAGAGACGTACATTTTTCTCTGGTTCAACATCAGATAAAGGGACACATATTTTCTTTATTAGTCTCACCTCTGACGTTGAAGACACTTTTCTTCTGAAGAAACTCATACCGACCAACTAATATTTTACGCATAACAGTTATTTCCATGATTGCAACTTCTCTTCCTCGGAGTGCACGCCTGATTTTCTTTTCTTATTACACTTTCTTCAATTCCCAAACCGAACGCATCCAGACTTACAGCTAGCCTCTTCTCATGAACGGCTTCCAACTTTAATTTTAACTAACAACTGCACGGACTGCGCGTGAATATGTATAGCATTCATTCTTTGTTAGTTCGATTCTCCGACGTAGAATCCAGTTATTTATTATTGCAATGGTCCCCCCATTGTGTAATAACTAAATTTACTAATCTCTTATCAATACCACTGTTTATGAACTAACATTCCTAAAACCATTCACAATAAATATTTAACTGTAAATATGTTCTTCCATGCATTTGCTCAATGCATTCCTTTTAGTTATTGAAATATTTTCTATTAAAAATATTGACGATTCACTTTCGCTTCAATAAGATTATCCAGCGTTATCCAGGTACTAATATTTAACATTAAATGTTGAATTAAATGACTTGTTTTCTTTAACTACCTCCCGCAAAAACTCCCATTTGTCACTCCTCCTTCTGTTATATATTTATTTTTATTTTAAGATTATTATAAATATAAACAAGTTCACAAGGTCGCAACACTAAACATGCTAACGTTTCAGATAGATTGTCGCTTAAAACCACAAGTTAAAAAAAAACGGTTGCTTTCAACAGAAGAAGCTGTGGTTCTTGTTGTTGCCGTTCTTTATCGAGGCTTGAGCGTATTTATAGTTAATTCTATTTTATTTTATATTGGCTATATAGGTAGGTGTAAGGTGGGTAAAGGTGAATATTAGAGAATATGGCTGAGAAATAACCGCTGGGCGCCATATTATATAACTTACCAGACGAAACAAGAAAGATCGCTCGGCGAATAAAAAAAGATTACCAGCAAAATTGGAAAAAAAGACGAACTCAGCCATGTTTAATCAGACATGCATAAATAATGACTTGCTGTCAAAGTATACATACATACATACATACAGACTTGCAGATATAACTGCATCTTCTTTGTCTTTTCGTTCTCTCTCTCTCTCTCTCTCTCTCTCTCTCTATATATATATATATATATATATATATACACTTGTGCCCGATATTATTCATAACCCCCTTGAAAATTGAGTTTATTAGGTGTAACTTTGTAAGAATTTATTGTTTACGTCCATATTGATACATATTCTTAATAAACCTCTTCTGATCATTTTCGTCATTTTAAAATCTCGGGATACTTGTAATAAAAGAAATATACAGCTATTTATAAAATCTGCAATGTTCAAAAATAATCATACCCCCTTATTTTTTCAGTATTAATCGAGTTTCTGACTGTTTGTTTCCTGTTTGATTCTTATTTTGAATGCTTTTATACAACCTTTGATTAATTTCATTTCGTTTTTTGCATTTTTCAGAAATTAAAATGATATCAACTGAAAACCAATAAAAGAATGAAAATTATTAGAATGGGGAAGAAAAAAGAGCTTAGTAATGATCTTAGGACTAAAATTGTGAATTCACATAAGGATGGTTTAGGTTACAAGTCAATTTCCAAGAAATTTGAGGTCCCTACAGCAACAGTACAGAGCATCATCAAAAAATTCCAGAGCCACCACACAGCAAACAACTTGATTGGTAGAGGAAGGAAAAGGAAACTGTCTGCTAGAACCACCAGGAATATTGTAAGAAGTGTCAATGCAAATTCAACCACCACTACTAAGGACATTTTAGAAAATCTGGAGTCTTCTGGTATAAAAATATCAAGGCAAACATTGCAAAGGACTCTGCATGAAAATGGTCTGAAAGGAAGAAGACCAAGAAGGACTCCATTGCACACCGGAAAACACCTTGCAGCACGTCTAAAATTTGCTAGGACCCATGTGAATTCTCCAGAGTCCGTTTTCTCAAGTATTTTGTGGACTGACGAAACAAAAATTGAATTGTTTGGCCATATGGATGCTTCTTACGTTTGGAGGAAGAAAGGAGAAGCTTACAACCCAAAGAACACCATACCCACGGTGAAACATGGTGGTGGTAGCCTAATGTTTTGGGGCTCCTTTTCGGCTAGTGGTCCAGGTAGTTTGGTCAAGATAGACGGAACCATGAAGAAGGAGCAATATTTGGAGATACTCCAGAAAAACATTAGACAGGATGCGGAGAAGCTCCATTTAGGACCAAACTGGGTCCTTCAACAGGATAATGATCCAAAACATATTGCCAAAATAGTCAAGAAATGGTTTGAGGATAATCAAATTAATGTTTTGGAATGGCCTAGCCAGAGTCCCGACCTGAACCCTATCGAAAACCTCTGGCACATATTAAAAACTGAGATTAAAAAGCGGAAACCTAGAAATTTGAGGGATTTGGAGAATTACTGCATTGAAGAATGGTCAAAAATCAGTGTTGATGCTTGTAAAAACTTGCATAATTTATTTATTTGTTGAGTTTAAATTAAATGCTTATGCTTGATTTATTGTTTGAAATCCCTTTAATATTGTCTACCTTCTGGTTTGAGCAATATTCTTATAGAAATCTCAAAGATCCGAGGGGTATGAATAATATCGGGCACAAGTGTATGTAAATGGGCAAAGTATGATTGTATCTTATTCGTTATGTTTCGAGAGTACATTTGTCTTGAACATTTAAGAAAGTAATTTGAAATATAACAGCATTCATATGTATCTCTTAATAAATCATATGTTAATTGCTAATCTGACATATACCTTTGACTGTTAATAAAAATCTATATCAATTCTTGAAAGTCCAAACGTTGCGATGGGACGTGTTCAAATTCGAATAACATCAGTTTATTATTTTTAAAATTACCGTCATTAAAGTTAAGTTAATGTTGCGAATTTCCAAAACAATAAAAATCATTTTAATTTCCTGTGTAAACTGTTATATGGCACAAAGAAAGACGGTAAGACAGAGAAAATTCAGTTGTATAACAAAAAAACAAGACGGATTCAGAATGGTAGATGTGAGCTACGTCCATGTAAATGAAATACGCATCCTTCTGAGTATTCCTCGCACCCTCTTTTATATCCACGTATGTACGGGTTATATAGTACGTGCCATGTCGCAATCCCTCCCTTCATTTTATTATATAAGTTTCACATCACAGTGTTGTTCTTTTGAGGATCTATTTCTATAGTTTTGTCGATGTATATTTTTTTCTAGTATGTATTTTTGTATTGGTATGGGCATGGGTACCTCAAACATAAGAAATGACAGACAACTTCATTTCGTGGTTCATTTGTGTCTGGTGTATATATTTTTTAGTTTATTAATATGTATTCACACTTTCCATGTTGGATGTTTTATAATGTACTAGCAGGCCGATCGGCGTTGCCCGATCGTAAAATACGCATAAATGTTATATTTTAATTCATACCGAAACTGAGACATGTGCATGCGAGTATTATGCCATTTCTAAACAGTTAACTGCTTGTAAGTAAACAAAAGAAAATACTTCAGCTGAGATCGAAACCAAAACCTAAAGACAATGAGTTAAGTACCATAATCATTAGGCCAGCTTGATGTTATCTTTGCAGACCAACTTAGTCTTAACTTAAGAAATCTATCATGTCAACCATTCACGCATGCACATTCGTGAAATAGTTGACAAATCCAATGTTTCTCAAGTACCAATTTTTTAATATTTTACCCCTTAGCAGTTCTTTTCCGGATAATAACCGATCAAGAAGTTTTACATATGTCTGAATACCCTATGTATTAAATTCTGTAGATCAAACATTGGTTGAGTAAATAGGTTGGGAATTGTCCTCACGCACACATTCTTCATTTGATAAGATTATGTTCGTTTTATCGGTTTAATGTGATCAATGTGTACAGGGTAGAATGATAAAGTTGTGACGACATGATTCAATTTTTGTTTGATGAAAATCGGTTTTCTTCTTTTTTTATTACAGACCATCTACTAGTTGGTCAGTTGTGTACTAATCCCATGCACCGCTGTATAACCCATGCTCTCTACAGATAAAAATTATGACAACAGAACCATTTCCAACACCCTCATAATGTAAATCCTGACGATTCAACGCTTTAGAGTACAGCTCTATGCACTGGACAACCCACAGTTATGGTTTTTGTTGTGGTTTCAAGTGAGGGCTACATCATGCCACTTTACATCTTCGAAGTCGGCTTGAAAGTCAACACCAAAGTTTACCTGAATGTGCTGAAGAGTGTGGTGATCATCTGGTGAAACCAGGTGGCCTTTGACAGGCTCTGGGTGTGGCGGAAGGACTCGGCACCGGCCCACAAGCCCAAGGAGACCCAGGCTTCGCTTCAGAAGGAGTGCTAAAACGTTGTACCCTTCTCTCATTTCATCCCTCCTTCCCTGACCTAAATCTGCTAGACTACTTGTTTGAGAACATCATCAACATGACCCCCCACCACATTAAAAGCAGCCTGATCACTGCCATCTGCTGAGTATTCTTTGAGCTCCCGCCGGCTTTCGTGAAAAAAATCATACTCCCAGTTTCGGACCCATATGGAGGTGTTGATTAAGGCTGAACGCAGCTACATTGAATAGATATCAGCTCTACTACATAATCAAGTAAGCTGAACTGATTTTTTTCAAGAAAAGTGTTTAGATTAAGCGGTAGTGTCGTTTTATTTATTGCGACAATTTTATCGTTTTACCCTCTGGATAAGATCAGGGTTCTTTTGTCTTAAACTAAGGACTGAATATCATTGGCGGTACTTTGGTCACAGACGCGCAGCGGTTTTTGCATATTTCTCCATATTTTCAAGTATCCTTCTTTATCGCTGAAACTCCATATAAATACTTTCATTCTACAAAATCCCGGATGCCTGATACGAAAACCTCTTTAAATATTTATTGGTTAGCACTGTAGGTACGACCTGCAGGTTTTCTCACATCAATATACCATTACATAATGACATGACACTTCATTCTTCTGATACCTAAATTGCTTTTCCTGCTGCATTTATATTGAATATTGCTTACAATGAGTCACTACCGTACAAGAATTTATTGCATTTTCTTATCACAAATATTATTTATCATTTCTTCTCTATACGCGAATAGTTTTCCGTCGGAAGTAGCGATGGATCGGTTTTAGTTTACGGTCATAATCCTTCTGTAACAAAAAACTGCACTCAAACTAAAATTACTACATTATTTGCAGCGTATATTATGGTTGTAATGCGCCAGCAACATTTGATATTAGCGCAGTTTGTAGTATAAAATACTTTTTGACAGTTGCCTGTTAAGCTGCACTTTACATTTTGCTAATGAATAATTTAACGGAGTTCTTACAATATGTATATTCGCTATATTTTAGCCTAATTTACTAAATTTAAAAATGATTGTAATGATGACACATTAGCCTTTACAGGCATACATTTTATCACGTTTGCTCATCTATTATTTTCAATCAATTATCTGTCCTAGATATTAGATATTTTATAGAAAAAAACACATTTTTCTCTTTTATGTTTTTTGGACACTACAAATAGTCTTCACAATTTCAGCCTTTTATTAGAATATAATCTAATTAAGTTATTATTGCTTCTATGTCCGCTGACATCATATCCATCTTTTGTTGGAAAATAGTGGCCGCCCCGTTTGTATTGCAAAAAAAATAATCCTTTATGTGTATCGATAGTTAATAATTCGGAAAAGGTTTTTTTTCTTGGAGTTTCAAATATGCATCAGACAAATTTAACGAATGTTTTCTAAAACATTCGTTCACCACTTACTTTTGCAAAAAAAGTTTTCTGCTCTTGGGAAAGGATAATTTCATTCTTTCAAACAATCAGATTGGTTGGTTGTTGTTTTGGTTTTATGGCATATTTTTTTTTTACACAGTGATCACCACTTATCAAGGCCCGGAAGCCACTCAGGGATAAGGGTTATTGCAAGTACATTACGTTAGTGTGGAGATTTGATGAAGTGTTTACTTAAGGGGGCGGTTCATTAGGAATTTGTTAACATTGAAATTGAACACATCCAAGTTGTAGTCCGGTGGGAAGCAGGCAGACGGAACAGAGTTCCACAGGCGTGCAGTTCTAAGAAAGAAGCTTTGTTCATGGAATCCACGTTTTGATCTAGGCACAGATAAAGAGTGGGGGAAATTTTTCACAGTGGATTCAGCTAGACGGGTGTTTTTCGCGAAAGATTGGCGAGGGGGGGACCAGAGATTGGAGTTCAGATGAGTACCTGCCATGAAAATAACGATAAAACAAGGATAGGCTCGCAACGTCTCTTCTGTGGGAGAGAGGTTGCAGGGTAGAGAAAAGGGCATCCCCCACTAAGCCACGAAGTCTATTTTGTACTCTGTCAAGGCAGGAAAGGCTGTTTTTTTGCAGCTCCTGCCCAGATATGGCAACAGTATTCCATCCTTGGACGTACTTGGCTTTTATATAGATAGAGAATTGCATCAGTAGTGAGATATCTTCTGGAGCGGTAGAAGTATCCCACCATCTTTCCAGCCCCCTTGGCAACAGACTTGATGTGCGTGTTCCATTTCAGATCAGGAGTAAAGGTCAAACCCAGAAGCTTGTCAAAACACGGCATAAAAAACATGGCATATCAACCCTTTTCGGGTTATTTAATGCCGAATCCAAAGATTTTGAAGAAAAAATTTTTAATAGAATATATTTGTTGTTTTCAAGTCGGTTTCTATTAAACCCATAGATGGAACACTAACAGGTACTACCACTCCGGGTCAGAGTGGACCTGGGAGCAATGGTAATTAAAAGGTGGCTTCACACTCCCCAAAGCCCACAAGCTGGGGCCTCACTACTGGATATAGTTTAAGGTCATATCCAGGACCCCCATTGAGGGACTTTTATCCTCTGCAGGGGGGCAGTCGGTGTATTCTAATGCCCCACCGACAGGGCCCAAACAATCAGAATCAGCGCAAATTCTGATATTATTATTATTTTGTCTTTACATACACAATAACTGTTGTCCAAGGGTTATAGTGCATTTTTTTCTATTACACCCTTCGCTTCTAGTCGTTTTGGCTTCTTATTAATGATTTGTACTGACGTATAGGGTACTGATTTTTAGTAAAAAAAACAAAAAAACTGACATTACATTTTCTTTTAATGCGAACTTTGCCTAGCTTTTAATCAAAACCCAAACCTCTCTGGATGCATTTTTAGGAATTTTTCTTTTAACTCATTTTAAAGCTCGTGTGAATGTATCATAGTATCATCCATTTTATTGCAGAAATTATTTAAAGTATGTTAAGTTGGTAGAATTTTGTCCATCAAATTTGTTCCCAATATATTCTTTGAATTTTGCATGATAAAACTTTTACTTTTTGCCGTTTCCATAGAGTAAAACATTTAAGTAAGTTTTTCTCATGAATTTAAATCTATTATCGGTGCAATATATTTTAGTTAATTCATTTTGGTCATTTTATTTGTTTCCAATCCTCAGCATTATCTATGATTAAATTCAACAACGTACCTACCTGGAATTTTATTTTTAATTATTGATATATGATGATTGCTAAATCTTTGCAGATGATTGACATTCTGCCCAACAAAAACCCAACCACAATCCCATAACCCAGTTTATCTTACATGACTACGAAGGTGGCTCTTCAAACCAGCAGCCGACTTACATGGCCTAAAGGAAAGATGACACGTAAAATCAAGTATCTGGCCTGGGTCAACTAGACCACTGTGGTATGGTGTCTCTATGGACAAACATATGCCTCCTCAGTCCTGCGACACACCACACAGGTTGTCTCATCAGGTTGCGGAGGCAAGGGTACATAAGGGTGTCTTTCGTGTGACTTCGTGGGGTTCACATAACAATAACGAGATAAGAAGTATTCAAATTATTCACAGTTGGGAAATATATAAGACGTGTGTTTAAAGTAAGTTTGCTGATAATTAATCAAGAAACAAAAACGCATCGACGATTTATAGTGTTATTTACAACTGTTTCAACGCAGCAAAACTGAAAAATAGAAAATAAATAACGATCGATCCACAAATAAATTTTGGACTCAAATTGTGTTCATAGTAAGTTACAACCAACGGATAAATACAGTTTAAATTGATCAAACACTAAACATCAGGCGAAAAGTATTTAACCTCCGTATTTTGGGATACCGGAAGTGTTTTAATAAGTAATTATTTTCAAAATGAAAGAACATATTGGTAGCGAATGTTATATAGAATCATTGGTGCATTTGAGTAAGAAATCCTTTCAAAGCGCCACAAATAAAATTAAATTTGGTTATTTTATCAACACAATGCATTATATCACAAGTTTATATTACGATGGTGGGAGTTGAAATTTAGGTACTGTCCAGTGAAGGTTAGCTTTTGGTATGCATAAACCACCGATAAGAAATTCACAAACACAGTGCATTATGTCAGAACTTTATCTTAACAATTGTAAAGCTACATGAGTATCACTTCGAATTTCTTTCGCACCTATCTTATCATCCAAATGTGACCCAGTCGACAACTGCCCCTTTTCAAAGTTTCATAAGATTATCCACGGAAAAAAGATACATTTTTAATAAAGAAGCAATATCGGAAATTGAATATTATAATACCAAAGAGAAATCGTTCAACAAGTAGACATTGATTCACTCTAGGAGATTACTATATTGATGAACCAATTTGAACTCAGTTAAAAAGTAGTTGTTCTATTAGTTATACTCGTGACTTATTTTTAGTATATTATTTTATTGAAAACACACTTATACACCTTCATATGATTCAATTAACCAATACGTCTGTGAAACAGTATTATGAATTATTAACTTGTTTTACTTATTTATAAATAACAACGCAACGCCAACCACTGTCAGAGACACTTATCTACATAAATTATCCCATCTAAATAGTCTATATACTTCTAAAAATCTTAAATACATTTATTTAATTATAAAATGCCTAGTTTGTGTATATGTTTAAGATTCACTCCTAAACCTTTTATCTGATCATTTGAATTTTGTAGCCCGCATTGTAGGTTCTGTTTAGTGTAATTTTGTTTTATGGAAAGGAATTAAACAGTAAAAGCATTTGTAAAAATGCAAATGCTCTTTTATTCTTACCAATTTATAACAATATGTACGTATTAAGACATTTCTTTCGACTATTTTAAAGAGGGGTGTAAGGGGCAAAATATGAGCACCTATTTGAAATTAAAATATTCCAGGCTTACATTAACTTCGATCTGTATGTTATAAGATATAAATTGAGTAATATTCCTTGAATTTTAATTTCTTTATAGATACTATGTCCTTTGCATTAAACTTTAGATAGTTTTTATAATAAAACTCATGCAATATATCTTGTTCAAATCTGGTGGAGTCTAGGCTGATAGTACGATTATATCTGGCTTTTTTGGTACTTAATTTTGCCCGAGTATTTTTCAAGTTAACTTAATAATCTTCCCTCAAAAATAAAAAATAAGTCAGTCTACGTAATCTAAATATATTTGTTTAAAGAACTGGGTTTTCATAAACATTTAACTTAAAATACTTAATAAAGTATTGTTAGCACAATCGATGTAGATACAATAAAAATCACTTTACCCAAATTTCCAATTGATTTCGCATAAAAGTTTTACCACTCTAAAAGACGACACCTACACATATTAATAATATTAGTAAGCGATGTATTCACGTATATTACAATCATGATTACTTCTGATGACGACGACACTAACACAGCTACAAGCAAAATTAGTCACAACTCTACATAAACCAATACATATCGACTAAATATAACTTCAAATCCAGAGACTGAAACTTATTGTAGGCCAATGCTATAAGAAGAAACAACAAAAAAAAGATAATATAGAATCCAACATTTGCAGAGGAGCTTAATACGAATTATTAAGGATTAGTATTCAGGTTCTACTTTCTCTCAGAAACTACTGATCCAATCTGGCTACACTTTTGTATACACCCTTGTTATGATTAGATGCAGCGAACCAAGTTTTATGATATTCGTTCGATGCACAGTTAGGGATTAATAAATATTAGTAGATAATTATTTAATGCGAAAATGAGCAAAAATTAAACTTTATTCAATGATCAATTTGGCATAATGCACACATTATAGGTCAAGGGACAATAAATTTTGCCAGATAAAAGTATAGTGTATAGATATACATATACATGCACACACACATACACACACACACACACATATATATATATACATATATGCATTATGTATATAACTTTTCCGTATGTTTGACCACAGCTAACCTTGCCAATGATACGTAATAACCCTTTGTATTTGGAAAAATATGTCTCCAATTAACTTCAACATCATATTACATTGAAGCACAGGTAAGAAATCCTATAAATGAATATACACTTATCTTGTCCACAATTAATAAAAACATAGACGTAATACTTTAATACGCATATTTATTTTGATATAAATTTTTTGTTGAGCTTTTAACGGCTTGGATTATAAAGACGGCGATGACGAATTCAAATCTAAACGCTTCTTAGTTACGCACTATTAACTTTGGGACAAGGATGTACTCAGACTTTCCTAACACATATATGAAAAAAAAAAGCAAAAAACAAAAACAAACCAAAAAAACTAAGTTGTGTTCGACTAACGATTGTCAATACTAATAGTTTCTGATGAATGGCATCGCATTGTGTTAGCACACCAACTGTACCCGAATTCTAATGACATTTTCATGAATCACCGTGATAAGTGAGATGCGCCCAGATCTTGATAAACGGATAGATTTACTGATACAAGTTGCCTTCAATAAGTTTCCAGACTTTTTTCGTATAGCATATTTTATTGATAGTATACACATGAAATGCTAGTTTCCTTTGAAATCATCTCCTCTGACTGCAATGCACTTGTATTCTTCCAACAATTCTGAAAGACCCCATGGAGGTTCTCTTGTAGGAGCATATCAATGACCCTCATCACGGTCTCTTTCATCTCCTCAATTGTCTCATAATGACAACCTCTAAATTTTTACTTGAGCAAAAGTAACAAGGAGCAAGGTCTAGACTATCTGGAGAGCGAGAAACTGTCTCGATGTCCATCTTGGTCAAATTGTCTTTGACAAGTATGGAAATGTGGATTGATGCATTCACGCCCCCCCTTTGCATCTTAAGTTTCCCGCAAATAATTGTGTGTACAATGTTCTGAGACTGACATCAAACGATGCACTTATTATCTCTATAGACACACGACGTTACTTATTCATTAAATTCTTCATTTGGTTAATCAACTCTGGTGTTCTGACGCCCTTATTGCACCCACACTTCTCACCATCTCTCACAGATTGCCTGTTATCTGTTATGACACCCAAAAACTGATGCTCAATTCATGCAGGATCGTCCAAAAGCAGTCTGAAGCATTCCATACGTTTCTATCCATGCCATTTCCAAGTTTTATTGCATATAGTTCTTCTAAAGTGTTCTCGCATCCAGATTGCATTTTTGGAATTCACCAGCTGTGACAATAAGGCTTTAATAGGATGTATTCCAATTTCTACTGTACCTGTTCATTTTAACCTAAAATCATAAAAATTGGTCAGTCATCTAACAAGATGTTTAGCAATAACATACTGAATTATCAAGAGTCTACGACAATATTAAATGCCTGTAAAAAAGTCTGGAAACTTACGTACAGTATCGTGTATGTACGATTGCTTAACCATAGGAATGCTTATATACAGTTGTCTATCGTTTCAACTGAATTTCGTAGAAATTTAAATACATTATTCTAGAATAATTAGACACAATTTTTAGATTAACCTTTCTTGTGTACTCATATATGAGAAAAAAACAGCTGTTTTTATGCAAAGCGATGTCCTCCTAGAACTTCTTTCACATACAATACACAATAATTTTTATAGAGTTCAAGGAATGAACTTTCTACAAAACTAATACAACTACTACATGAAATGCCGCTTCTATGCGCTGACTATTTACGTGGACGTCTTACAAGAGGTTCAAAACTATTAATGCTTCTCTAGCATATATTTGTATTTTAACTGCTTGTAAAACGACAAAAAACATTTTTAAACATATAATTGTAATAATATTAATAATCAAAAATTAATATTATTTTTACTGCAATAACTGTAACGATAAAAATAACACCAATTATGTTATTAGAAGCAGTTCCTTGATCAAGTGAACAAAACTAGTTTTACTGCAAATTCTTTAAGCTTGTGTATACATTCAGACTGAGCCGGTCTTATATAGATTGGAGTTTTGAATAAGAAGGATGTTTTCAACAACTATAAACAACTTGGGATTTGTATTAACTTTTATTTGCTTTGGAATAATCGCTGCCATAAACGGTGAGTACGTAATTGTCCTCATATGTTTGTCAATTATTATCTGTTATATTTTTATGTGGCTAAAGAGAAAGAAAAGTTCGGAACCTATGAAAAAAAAAAAAATGAAAAGAAAAAAAGAAAAAAGAAAAAAAGAAAAAAAAAAGAATGCTGAGCGTGAGAATAGTTGGAGGTCCTGATGCGAAATAAACATAGGTGAATTATAGGATTGGCTAATGAAAGTTTCACGTAGGTGAAAGTGTTAAGAAAATACGACAGGGGTGATTGCCTTCAGGTAAGGGTGTGGGTATGTTGTTTAGTTGATGCCTGGCGATGATAATTGATTGAGAAAAAGTTTAGTAATCCCGTGGGGTCAAAGAGTATTGGAACATGTGAGATTACACGAAATATTTAAAAACAGACAAAAATAAACTCGTTAGATGGATTTTAATTAAATTTAAACTGGGTTAATACAAATGACATTTTACCGAACACTTTACAGGAAAATGTAATAGACTATATACGAATGCGTAGCTATCTATACGTGCACACACACACACACACACACACACACACACACACACACACACACACACACACACACACACACACACACACACACACACACACACACACACACACACACACACACACACACCCGCAAGCACACACGCGCGCACAGACAAACACGCACATATGTACATATATATGTACAGGCACACACATGTAATTATATATATATATATATATATATATATATATATGTATGCATGTTTGTGTGTGTGTATGTGTATGGGCGATGGTGTGTACAATGTATCATTGTCGCTATAAGCAAGTGGAAATTAAATACACATAAAAATGACCACATCACATATATGCATATGACATAAAAATGAACACATCACATATATGTATATGGGATAATTCAATAACATTTAAACAGGATGAATACACCTGACATTTTATTGAACAATGTAAAATAAATATTAAATATACTATATAAAAATATCCATGTTTTTCTCTGTGCATACACTCATATGTGTGAATATATATATATATATATATATATATATATATATATATATATCTCTTATTTGTAATTCTGCATACACCCCCCACATATATCCTTCTCTCTCTCTCTCTCTCTCTCTCTCTCTCTCTCTACATATATATATATATATATATATATATATATATATATATATATATAAACACTTTGTGTGTGGGTGTTAGTTCGTTCCGTATGAACTCCTAAACGGTGGAACCGGCAGTATTTGAAATTTTACACAAATTTTCTTTATGTGTCTGGGTGCGCTCTTAAATATGTTTGGTGTGCCTGTGATAAGTATCGAAAATAGACAATCGAAAAAATCCGATTAAAGAAGGAAGTTCGATTTTGACAAAAGTTAACACTTTTTATATAGCCTGACGTCACAAGTGTATTTACGAAGCTTTATAACTGGAAAAGCAGATTGAACTGGCGTAAAAAAAAAATAATAGTAAGTTCTTTGATAAGACTGGGGCGCGTTCGAAATGAATGTTTCTATTTAGATTACAACTGAACCATGGTACTTGACATTTGCATTTTAAACTCTAATTCAAGCCACTGTGTAAAAGCAATTCTATAAAAGCCACAATAGGTTGTCTACAGTGCAACGTAGACGTTTATGTACTGTGGACAAAGTCACTGCAGGGAGGTAAATGAAGCTTCACCCCGGTGTACCGAGATGTCCCCTCTTAGTGTCGGCACTTAATTGATTTGATTGAAAAATAGTTGATTACATTTAGTGACACTAAAATTATTGAAAGTGCCGACCATTCGTTGATCTTCATTCAATTCCAGGAAACGCGAAGTCTTTTTTTTTTTAACTTACGCTCAGCCATAAGACATATCGCCACTTGCAAGTAAGGGATTACAATTAACAAAGTGTTGGTTTACATTACATTTAAACTTCTACTTGTCAGTACAGTCAGGGAAAGCGGTAGCGGGAAAGGAATTCCAAAGTATAGCTGTTCGAGGGAACAAACTACTAGAGTAAAAAGCTCTCTGGTATTAAGGGACTTTACTAGTGAAGGGTGTGATTTAGTTGCTAAGCGGATTTGTCAGGGATATGTACGTCGAGGGGGCACAATTGCAACGAGTTCATCAGATCACATTCCATTAAAATATTTGTAAAACAGACACATAAATGAAACATTGCGGCGACACACGCGCACACACACACGCACACACACACACACACACACACACACACACACACACACACACACACACACACACACACACACACACATATATATATGTATATATAATTTACATAAACATATAACATTTATATGAATGTAAATTTATATATATTTATATGCACACACACACACACACACACATATATATATATGTATATATATATATATATATATATATATATATATATATATATATATTCAGCCCAAGATGCCACAATGCTAAACTAATATTTTGACAGAGAGATAAGAATATGTTGGACTATTGTAAATTTTAAATTTTAATGAGAAAATTATTCTATTGCAAAAAAACTCTCAGAAATTGTTTTGGTATTGTCAACAATATACGGACTATATATCTATATTTACGTATGTACATGTGTTTGTGTGTTTATATCCAACGCAGCAAAACTCACAAACGAAATATGCGTGTATACCTATTTATGCATATTGGTTCGTGTGTGCGTGGAATGATTGTTGAATGAAAGTAAAGAAATCGTATATCATAAAAATGATTGTAGAAAATTTGAATACAAGTTTTGGATATTACAATTGTATATATATTTGTTTGAAGATATGTTTTCTTTTTCAATTACATTTCACTGTTTATTTATTCTAAGTTATGAAGCTCAATGTAATTACAGAGCAGATAACAAATAAATAACAAAAGTCTATATTCCAAATTTCAGGATGCTGATTATCTTACAATTTATTTTTTTAAGTACGTTGACATGCATAATTTCAAAATTTTTCATTCATTAATCGATATAATAATTAAATAAATGATTTTGCGTTACTAAGAATTGTGCATGTTTACGTACTTAAAGGAATAAATTGTAAGATGATCCCCATTTTTAAATTTGTAATATAGATCTTTGTCATTTATTTGTTACACACACACACACACACACACACACACACACACACACACACACACACACACACACACACACATATATATATGCAAAATTTTATTAATATTGCCTTCATACTTCTTTGTTTACAATAAAATATGTTTTATTAGTATATGAAAATTGCCTCACTTTTATAATTTTTCATTTATTTTCTTAATATATAACACAAACTATATATATATATATATATATATATATATATATATATATATATATACATATATATATATATGTATATATGATGTAAATAAATCAACATTTATTTTTGTAATCATACACCATTATTGCTCAAAATACAGATTAATTGTTCGTTATTTTGTAATTATGTTACGTTTGAGAGGTTACTATGTTAAATATTCTTCTTAGACGTAAATTTGCTAATAACTCAAAAAGGATCCATATTATACTATTGGTCGCTTTTATGTACTCTCACTGTATCTTGTGAACCAGCTCTAGTCTCGCTCTATATTAGTATATAGTTTTAGCTTTCGTAACACGTTTTCGTTCGTTCGTTTCTCTTTATTTCTTTCCGTCATTTTCTGTACATTTATATTTAATGAAAATGAACAAACAAAAGTTGAAATAATTCATTACAAATACAATTTCTGGCCCAAAACCGATTAAATAATTTTTACCAAATCTCAAACCCACTTATATCAAATCTCGAGTCTGTAGACTGAAAGTTGACAGAATAGTTTGGTAGGGAAATGGACATACACAGATACACACACAGACAATTTTACTTTTATAGATATACAGATAGACTAGCATTTCAGCCCGGCGTTGCCCGGATGTTTGGATGTGTATGTTGAGCAAAAAAAAAAAAAAAGGTGGTAGTAGGAAGGCAGGCTCGAACCCGTACCACGAAGGCGGAAAAGAACGGGGGAAACCCCTGGCGTCTTTGCTGTTACGACTACTGCCAAACCGGGAGTGACTTATGCTTAAACTAAGACTAGACAATCGAAAGGAGAGGATAACTTTCAAAAATATCGGCGAAAAAAAAAACATACATACATATTTTATATATTGGTAACTAAAAATTTTCGACCCAAACCGATAAAAAAAGCCTGCCCTATCTCTGAATACCCTTTATGTAAAATTTCAAATATTTAGACAAAAAATTGACTGAGTAATTTGATAGAGACCGCAGAGGTCAATTTTTTAAAAACTTTGACCCCTATTATGACCCCTTGACATTTATTGTTTTGAACTCAAATCAAGTTAATAAGTTAGATCCATGTCCAAGGAATCTATATCTAAAATTTCAAGTGTTTAGACCAAAAATTGTCGGAGGAGTTTGGTAGAGTTCTCAAAGGTCAAATCGTTGAACTTTGACCCCTTAACAGCCAAATTTCTGGCCGAAAACCGATCACAAGAGATTTTCCCAAATCTCAATACTCTGTACATAAAATTTCGAGTCTGTAGACTTAAAATTGACAGAGTTATTGCGCAGGGAAATGTACACAGACACACAGACACAGACACAGATATGTTCACTTTTATAGATATATAGATAGATAGATATAAACATATCATAAAAGATATGTTGGTAAAAGAGAAAACACATGCGAAGCCTTAACTTTAGAAATTCAATTGCCAAATAGTAATCAGTTTTTCGTCACAGTCTTCTAATGGTTGAATTATTAGTACTCAGTTCGGGTGATACTAAAAAAGCAATTACATATTTTAGATTTTTGCAGGGACATCTCTGATGGAATAAGAGTAATCTATGACGATGTATTAAATAAAAGGGCGCCGTTCGAAATTTTCTAGAGATTCCCAAATTCGACAGAATGATTCTTGAGTTCGATAAGGTACACTCTGGAAAGATAAGATATTACCTCAACAGAAACATCATTATAATAACATCCAAGACCTGTACTTCGAATAATCCAAATTATCATCTCCTTTGTATTTTAATAAAATCTGTTTCTAGCGTGTGGCTCTTTTTGGGTTTACATCAGACAAATAAAATAAAAAATACTCCCCGTCATTTTTGTACAAGCTGAATCACATATCTACACAAATACATGATATGAACAGTGTTTTGTTGTTAAGTTTGACAGAAAAAAAGAAACGTTGATGTAGTAACTACATTACTATTTAAACGATGTTAAAATATAAGTGTATACATGTATACATTTATAGCTATTCTAAAAATTTAAAGCGTTGATGAAATAAAATATGTGAGGAGAAACTAATGAATCCAAAACTGATATGAACTATTCGTTTGGGAACTACATTGTATATTAGGATGACATGCAGCCTCTGCGAAGAGGCATGGTGTGAGATTAGAGAAAAATTACTTAATACCGGTAGCGAACACATAATGTATGTTTTCTTCAACCTCATAAAATATCTAAACGGATAAAGTGAATTCCAATGCATGTGTTCATATTTTTCTTTCTAAAATCTTCAACACAAGTAATGAGGAGAGATAAATAAGGTGGTGTCCGGAATGCGGCATATATTTCTGAAGGGTTATATTCTCATATTTAATCACATGTAGAGGATCATCATCATCATCATCATCATCATCATCGGCGGCGGCGGCGGCCCTGCTTTTTTTAACAGCGTCGACAACCACGGCTCTCCAAATTGAAGAGCTATTATAATCTCGGGAAGACAAGTAAAGACTGTAGCTCCCCGTTGCTTTTCGTCTTGATTCAGAGGTGCATCTCCCCTAGTGAGTTAAACGCGCCTTCAGATACAAACCTGAAAATTTCTACCACTAGTCACCCATATGGTATTGAACAGAGGATGCTGCATACCAAACATCTGATTGTTTTCACCTTTCTATTTTACCTTTGGTAATAACTTACTGGTTAAACTATTCTTCTGAAACCGGAAGCATTATCCAAATTTACATCATATTTTAAACTATTTATACTTTCATCGCTAAAGATAAACTTTGAAATAATCTAGGCAGGCACTGTCTTATCCTGCCTTGACAGGGTTCAAAATAGACTTCATAGCCTAGTAGGAGATGCCCTTTTCTCTTTCCTGCAACCTCATTGCTACAGAAGAAATCTTGCGAGCCTGTCTCTATTCGATCTTTATTTTCATGGCAAATGCTCGTCTGAGCTCCAATCTATGGTCTCCCCTTGTCAAACGTTCACGAAAAACACTCGTCTAACTTAAACCACTATCATTAATTTTCCCTACTCTTTATCTGTGCCTAACTCTAAATGTAGATTCCATGAATAGAGCTTCCTTCTTAGAACCGCACGTCTGCAGAACTTTCTCCCGTTTCCCTGCTTCCAGCTGACTACAATTTGGTCGTCTTCAAGCCCAACGTGAACAAGTTCTTAATGAACCGTCCCCTTAAGTAATCCGATTTACCAAATTTCCACAACTAACGATTACTAAGATATTGTCCCATTGACTACTGTACACACATTAACCCTTATCCTCAAGGACATCCGAGCCTTGTAAAATAGTACTTATTGAAGAATTTCCTTAAAAAATGCATATACTGCTAATATTAGATGTAGTGACACAAATGCGTACACTTATATGTATAAATATTAATACATATGCTACTAAGATTTGCTGTATAGACATTAAATGTCGCACTGGGGAGTGTCTTAATTGGTGAAGAATTTATCAGTCTGACTATTAAACATAAATATTCTTCTACGTAAATTAGTCATTGCTGACGAAACGTGGGGATGCTATCCCCGTGAATATAACAAAGAGGTCTATTCAACATGCTCGAGTTCGATAGTAATATTCCAAAGTTCAACAAGACACATCTTAGGAAGGTCGGAGGTTATATCGACCGAAAAGTGAGTAGAATACTCAATATGAGTACCAGAGTCCCAAGAATCAAAATAATACGCATGGTTTTGTTAGCATTGGAAAGTCGTAATAATATGCAATTCACTTTTAGAAGGTGTAAATAATGTTTTATGGGGAGCATGTAACATGTGACAAAGGACTGTACGAAAAAAGTAGATTTAGATGAAAAAAGATTGAAGCATAGAGAAAGATAGGATAACTATATTAGAGTGTTCAGTTTAATAGTGACGCTACGACACACATAGACGTTTCTTGAAAGAAAAGGGTTATATATTTATAGGTTATATAAACCTACCTTTATATACACACATACCGTTATTTGCAACAAAAATAACTGGCTTTACCTACTGGGTAAGGGTGCATGATTTTCAGACACATTTGGAGGATTTTTTAAATAATCTAAAGAAGTTAAACCATTAAAATGTAATCAATAGAATATATAAATGGTGACAACTGTGTTATCTAAAGCTTTGAGTTTGGAAATTGTTTTTTTTTTGGTATTTGTTCACATTTTGAAAACCATCATCATTATTGGTTTTTGAACGATGAATGAATCGCATTAAAATCGGAGAATAGATATTGTTAGTGATACATCCTTCAATGATCACTTTAATAATTTTACGAAGTGAAACACAGAAAATTCTTTAAATCAACAATGTTGACAGTAAAAACAGTTCTAAAATCCAGTATACTTAATTAAAGCAATACGCACTCTTCACTCGATATAATAAAAACACCTTAATTTGATTGTAAAAGGATGGAAATGTGCTTCAGTATCGACGATCAATAATGTTATACGCCGTTTTAGGATTTAATAAATATCAAAATCAGATCAAAATAAATTTTAATATAATTTTTAATGTTTCCTATATACCTATATCTACCATTGTTTAAAAAGAAACATTGTGTGTGCATCTCTGGGCCGATTTTTACAAGAATATTTTGCATAGGCACGGTCGAAATAAACATTTCTTTTTAAAACACAATTGCACAATGATATTTGACTTTTGTACGTTTAAAATTAATTCAAGGAATTATGTAAACAAAATTTTCATAAAATCAACAGCTTGTTCCTTAATAGGACAGGGAAGCGTTCGAAATGAATGTTTCTGTTTTATGCACAATTGAACCATGATATTTGACTTTTGCGTTATAAACTTTTAATAAAGGCATTATTCATATAAAATTTCATAAAAATAACACTATATTATCTACGGTGCAATGTATTTTACATTGTATTGTGGATTAACTCACTGCGGGAGAAGGGACGTGTGAATCCTCCCGCCGGTACACTGTGAGGGTCCAGGCAATCATCTATTAATTCAAAACGGTCGATTTCACCGATTGCAATAACAATAAAACTATGGGAGTGTGAAACATTCGTTGATCATCATTCAATCCTGGACAGCGTAGGGTCTAGCTGTTAGTATATATATATATATATATATATATATATATATATATATATATATATATATATATACTAGCTGTACCCGGCCACGTGTTGCTGTGGCTCAGTTTGTTAAAATGGAACACATGTGAAAGTAGAGAAAAGTTTGATTCTTTTTTTCAAGAGAATGTACAAATTATTTATTTTTTTAACAGATGTTAAGAAAATAAACAGAAAAATACTTCCATCATTAATTATGCAAAAAAATAAATAAAATGTTGATTCAGTGTTTCAATATGCTTATAAATTACGATAAAACTTGCTGAGTATGCACTGTTTTACGGTTGTTGTAAAAATGGAACGGAAACTTAAATTTCGCTTCGTTTTAATCTTTCTTAATTTTTTAATTGTGCCCCTCTTCAAACGAATATAATCAAAACAGTAACATTCAACAATTGTACTTTATGTATATAAAACACAAAATATTTATTAAAAAAAAAATTAAAAAAAAAAGTTAATAACGAAAGGGAAATAATTCCATTTTTAAACGAAAAAGTCAGTTTGGTATATCTTTTTGTTATTTTTTACATAAGTCCAGCTTATCATTCACATTGGAAATGTCGCCATTTATAGGTTGTCGGGTACATTTACAATGAATAAACACTCCAATCTAGTAGATGTATCAGAATTTTTGTAGGGATTTTTTACACCCCTATCACGAAACTGCGAATAAAATATAAAAATCTCGTAATTTCTCTTTTAAAAGTGGGTTGTTTATTTTCTTTATGGATTATACTTCCAAAATAAACAATTAAAGTTGTTTTAAAAGTAATAGAAATATTTTTTTTTATTTTTTAAAAAACAGTAATGAATTTTACGAACTCAATATTTTTCAATTTTTAAACTTTAAAAATCTATCAAAATTTTTCTATTGAATCTATTTTTACGAGATTTTCAGGGTCAATGCGAAATTTTATGCTCTTTCCAATAAACCGAATATAATATTTTAGACAAACGTTTTTTTTTAATTCACGCCCCCCCATTTTCAAGTGTCTAGTAAAAAGTAAATAATTAATTTACACACCAAAGTTTTATATATCACAAATTGAAGAGAAAAGGTCAATAAGTAATATATTCAAATTTAAAACAAAAAAGTAGTGTTTTTTAGAAATTTACCTGTAAAGTTCGAAGTTTAAAACCTGTTTTATTAAACCACGTTGTTTGTTTTTTTCTTTTGTTTTTTTTTATCAAACCTTGGTCCTTGCTCCTTTAATTGAAAAAAAATTAGGGCTTGAATTACATTTTTCGAGTAGTTATAAGCTTGGAAAGACAGGGGTAGAATAATTCACGCCTCCCATTTTGATATGTCTATTAAAAAGTAAATAATTTATTCACCAAAGTGTTATATATCACAAATTGAAGAGAAAAGGTCAATAAATAATATATTCAAATTTAAAACAAAAAAAGTAGTTATTTTTAGAAATTTACCTGTAAAGTCCGAAGTTAAAACCTTTCTTTTTTAAAAACATGTTTTTTTTTGTTTTTTTTTAAATGAAACCTTGGTCCTTGCTCCTTTAATTGGAAAAAAATTAGGGCTTGAGTTACATTTTTCGAGGAGTTATAAGCTTGGAAAGACGGGGTGGAATTATTCACTATTTTTCACGAAATTTCTTACACACCTACCAATCTACCCATGTTAAAAACGGCTTTCAGAATAGACACCCTTAACCTTGCCAGAATACCAGAAAAGCTATAAAGTTGACGTGTCGAATGTGAACGATGAGTTGGACGTAATGTAAAAATGTACCGAATTTAAAAGGGAACGAAATTCAAATTTCCGTTCTATTTTTACAACCGTAAAGCAGAGCATTCTATGCAAATTTTACCTAACTTACTGTATTAATGCTATTTTTTTTAAGCAAGAAAAAAAGGTAAATATCCAGATACGCTACTACAGAACACCGACCACTCTAATTTGTTTTTTTTTCAGGTAATTGAGGTCGCTGATAACGAATCTGATAGTCAAACTTGGGGCAAATTTACCGTTTGCATGGTATTTACCCCTGAACCCACGAACTTCTTTCCACCATTTTGCAGCTTCCGTTTATGCTACGCGCATGCACGCTGTAGCATAAACGATGGCTTCACCAAGCAAACTACGTTGGGGGGGGAGGGGATTTTTTTTCCCAGGACATAGAATTTTCTAATTTTTAAAAATACATTATAGCGCTTTTTGGGTGGAAAATTTAAAATTAGCTGAAAAAGAAATGAAATAAGAAAAGGAAAGCACACCAAGTTGGAGTAGGGGGGGTTAATTTATCTGTTTTTTGTTTTTACCTGGAACATAGAATTTTCAAATTTTCCGTAAGTAACGCACCGACATTTACCAATTAGAACACTATTTAACATTTTACGAAGATTTTACCTTGTACATTGGGGGCGCGAGCGGGGGGGGCGGATGTGATGTTGGGGCGCGCGCGCCCCCAACATCACATCCCCCCTCCCAAAACAAATCAAATTAGAGTGGTCGGTGTTCTGTAGTAGCGTATCTGGATATTTACCAAAAAAAAATATTTAGGTTTGGCTATAAATTCCTAAACTCATTTCACCCTAAATAATTTAGGTGACTGAAATAGGAATCTAATTGAATCTTTAATTTCCTGAATAGTATGCGAGAATTCATTTTTCTTCGGGTTATATCGAATTCATTAATACGGACTTTAGGGGCTTTTTTTCGTAATCTTACTGTAAAAATTATGTTTTATTGTTACAAATTACGATGCTTTAAAAAAAAGCAAAAATAAATTCTTGCGTTTTTTATTTACTACTGAAAACCATAACTTTAGTAAAGGTATTTTTTGTTTAAACAAAATAAAAGATTTTCACTAAGAGTTAAGTAAAAATAATTAGTTCACTATATTCTGCGATAATTATTTGAAAAATACTGCAATTTTCATTAAAATCCGTTAATTTCCTGATTTTTGGTGGATTTTTAAGTAAAGGGAGGAGTCAAAATGTGTATACACTTTGAGCGTCGGCATTCATTTTGCGACCACGTGTGGTTAATTTAAATTAAATTTCAATCACATGGTTACATTATCAATAATCATTATATACTCATAATAATAGCCTTTTGGTCAAGATCAAAGTGTAGTATCTTTCTTCAGATGCTGCACTTCATTTTCTTGTTCTCTTTCGGTGGAGGAGAAATCCTTCACGACTGAGACAATTTTTATTTTTGTACCTTTTCTCCACGTTAAAAAACGACCCTGGTGTCTAACTCTGTCCCGTGGGGAGGCATAGTAAATAGGTACATTATCAATAATCATGTAATTAAACCCATTGAAAATTTACCGATATTGTAAACACATTCTGTTTACATTAAGCCTGTAGTGTTTTTTTTAGTGATGCAATGTTGTCAACTGAGATTAAAAAAAAAAAAAAACGCGAGATCAGGAGAATCCTACAATAAAAAAAATTATAAATATAGTATATTCAATATATAAAATGTTCCGTGTTTTCTCACTATATGTTTCTGGAATTATATTGAAGCGGTTAGCTCCCCAGAAGGCTTACATATTTTATCAGCTAGTTTTGCCTGTTTTTTTTTCAGAGAGGGTATTTTTTTTGCAGGAAACAAATCATAAACTCAAACTTTTTATAATAAAAGTTAAATTGAAATATACTGCAAATTAAATATCACAATAATGGTGCAACATATTTTGAAATTAGAAAAATAAAAAAACAAAAAACTTTGTTTTAGCATAGCAACCGACAAACCTTTTTTTTTGACCTTATATAATAAAGAAAAGATGTGTAAATTAAAAAATTTGGAAGATAAACAAATGAATTATGTTTTTTTTGTTTTTTTTTTACTTATCGAGTTAACAGAAAATGAAATCTTTCGTCAATTCGTGGCTGTGAAATGAATCGAACCGGAAGTTCAGTTTTATCAACAGAACAGATTCGCAGTAACGGTTAAAAATATATTTATTTTATTTAATATTTTAACAATTCGTGAGGTAAATTTATTTTAATAACATAAAAACATACTTCGACTCTAAAGATGGGTTGTCTGAAAATTTCAAATAAATTGGTAACGTAGAAATATGGTTTTATTCTTTTGTAACGAACCAAATTGATATTTATATATATATATAGATATGCTAGATGGACACCCGGAGGGTAAAGTTATCTCTGATTGATGTTTACTTTAAAATATGAAAACGAAAAAAATATTTGCAGCTATTTTAAATGGTTTCATCTTTTTTTATCGTATATTGAACTCATTAATAAGAAAAATCAAATAAAATGGTGAGGTATACTCAGACTTGAACAAAGAAACCTGATCACCACAACAAGTATAAGGAGACAGATAAATTAGAGGTCAAATTACCCTTGCCCTATATATATATATATATATATATATATATTTTTTTTTTCAAAACTTATCGCACACACACACACACACACACACATATATATAACTTGGTGAGTTAGAAGAAGAGAATAAATTCAATTCTATAAGAGGAGACTTATCGGCATAATACAAAGTTCAACAAATTGCTTTAAAGCTTATATAGGAGACACTCTAGAGTTAAACAATTAATATGAACGCTTAAGAGTTTAATAGATTGTTTCGATATACCTTCATCGTTGTTGAAATAATAACATACAATCATTGAAATTTTAAAGTAGCCTTTAAAATATTATTGAGATAATTCTTAAAACTATATTATAATTATTCCTGCGTATATTTGTAGACAGTATTTTATTGGTGGTTATAATTTAAAGTAAAAAACCCATTAAGCCAGAGAAAATCAGATTTATATCTGCTATATATTTCATGTATATACTTATAAAATATTATAAAGTATTCTATGTATATAATAAAATGATATCGATTCGTTTTCTGCTAAATTCAGAAATTATAAGCAAATAACTAAAACTTCATCTGCATATCGTTTTTAATCAACACACTCCACACTTTATACAACGTGTTTCAAGAAAATATTTTTGCATTTTATTTGTTGCAAAAATTATTACATTTATTCAGAATTTATTACTTTCCCCAAATCTCCCTTGAAATAGCGAGTAGACACAATTTTCCCTCCCTATTAAAATCTAATAACTTATCAACACTTAAACATCGGATCAATATTTTACATAACTAAACCAATTACAACGCTAAATTATTATTATTGCTATATTTTATAATTCCAGTACTAAAATTTAATACTGGCTGCGTGATAATTATAAGTTTTGTAATATGGCATTCATTTCAAACGAACGCATATTCGACGCTTTCATATAACAAGCAATCAAGTTAATAAGTAAATATTTAGAATTTCTATTTCTCTTAATTATTTTATAAACACTTCTATGAAATACAAAAAAAAAATCATTTAATTATGCTATTCGCGCGTGGCGTAATTTATACTCCCGCAAAAAATACTGTCATTCTTTTGTAAAACCAATAACAAATCCATCATAAGGATTCTGTACTAAATCGTACTTTATGAAATAAAACAATGAAACAATATACATAATTAACAAAAACGACTTTATTACAACTATACATAACTTATTTATTACTTTTTTTAGGAGTTTATAATATTACATCTAATCTAAATATCTTTTGGCTTTTAATTTACTCGCGATCAACGTGAAAATTTCCGCGTCTTAGTTTTAATTTCCTTCTTTTATCTTCCATACCTCTTTTATAATATAACAATCAATCCAAACAAAATTAAATTACTTAATTTTAGAGATGTCTCTTATACGGACGGGGGTGGGGGACATAATATTAAAAACAAATCCTTTCAACGTTAGCATTTATAAACATCAAATGTAAATACATGTTTATTTGTATTCCTTATGAGAGAATATACAATTTTATCTAAGTTTACTTCATTCATTGATTTTTCTTCTTTGAACAAAATAAACAACACAAACGATCAGCAAAAACAATGACCAGTTCTGATAAGTTCCTATTTAAGTCATGTAAATTATTTACATTAAAATGTTTATCAAAAGTATCACGAAAAAAATTATCTTTGTTTAATACACTGTTTTCGCAACAAAAATATTAAAACTTCCAGGAGAAGCTGTTAATATCTTTTACAGATAAGAATGTAAAACTGTTTTAATATTTACAATATTTTTAAATACAAATATTACTGTCGGTAGTTCTACTCCATTTTTAAAAATCCAACAATAATCATTAATCAGTAGCGTTTATGTTTTCAGAGACAATGAATTATCACTTTCATTTTTACAACACCAGTACATATGGCTAAAACAAATAATATTCCATCACAGCCATATTTATAAACCACCGGTTTCGTTTGTAATATTGAAAAAAAAAATCGGTTATGTTCCTTGTAACAATCACATGTTATGATTAATAAATCTACTAGCCGGAGTGCCCAGCGTTGCCCGGATATTTGGAGGTGTGTAAAAAAAAAGTAGTAGTAGTAGTAGTAGCCAGGAAGGCAGACAGGCAGCCAGGCAGGCTCGAACCCGTAACGCAAAGGAGGAAAATAACCGTGAAAAAAATGTGATGTCTTTGCTGTTGCGCCCATTGCTAAACCAGAAATTACGAATCTTTTAATTAAGGCTAGTCAATCGAAAAGAGGGGATGACTTTCAAAAATATTGGCGTAAAAAGCGACTCCTCCTATACAAAAAGTACCCAGTTGAGGGCGGAAGAATTAATGTTTTTAGCCAAATTTTCGATAAGGGTTGAGCTTCAAGACGATATCAATATCGTGAAAATCCTTCGCCTCTGTCGAAAGTTTTTGCGATACATACACACACATAATACATACATACATGCATACATACATACATACATACATACATACATATATTTAAACAGACAGGTGAGATTTATATTATAGGTATTTCTTCTTTTATCAACAAAACGTATTTTAAAACTCTGAACCGATTTATTATAACTTAAGTTTCAGGTTTAGTTTTGCAAAATACGGTTTAATTCGGTTAACCTAAGTACTAACAAAAACTCACCTAAGATGACCCCCGCCTCGCACAAATATCTAAAATATTTCATATAATAATTTCGGGTTCAGTTAATGAATTATGTTCTGCAAGTTTTTTTTTTTACGTATGTATTATATATTTAAGTGTACCGATAAATATCAAATTGCTTTTCATAATTCGTTTTATTTTAGTTTGAAAATATTTGTTGTACTCTACAGAATTTGAATAAAACCGTCTTCTAACTTTACTCTAAATTAATCCTAACCTAAAATTTATGTTTGCTTTCTGTAAATTCGGTTTAGTTTGTTTAAAATTAAATAAACGCATACAAAACTACCAAAAAAACAATGATTCTCCACTCCAACACATAGATTTTTATGGGTATTTTTCAAAGTTAAATAATGTTTCTATATTCGCTCCAAAATACCAGAAAACGGGCCATAATACTATAATACATTGCCTATATGTATATATATATATATATATATATATATATATATATATATATTTATTTATTTATTTATATATATATATATTCTCTCTCTCTCTATATATATATACATACATATATATATCTATATGTATGTATGTTTGTATGTATGAGTGTATGAGTGTGTTTGTGTGTATTAGCCAGCGTGTATATTTATATGTACATATGTTCTAGTTTTCGATTCTATACCTGTCTAAACGATCACTATCTAACATAATACCTTGCTAGAATGTTACTATTCAAATTGATTTTCGATTACTTTCAACTTTATCACCGCTGACCATAAACGTGTTCGTTTAAACATATTCAGCAGCAACGAACCACTGTCGTTTTGACCGATCATTATAAGCGGCTTTCAAAACTTGTAACTTGCTTAAAAGGTTTCTCATAAGCGTTCCATGTCATTTTACGTCATTCTCTTTGCAGTCTGCAGCTATAAATGAATGGGAAATACATTTTGTAGTACTTTATACTTCAGTATTTATAAATTAGAAATTAATTTTTTATTTGTGTTCATACTTTTTAAAATTCTCTTTCTTATGTAACAACATCGCTGCACTTCATGGGTTTATACGCCATTTTCTCTTTGATATAATATTAAAAAATAATTGACACATCCGTTAATATGTTCACATGTTGGCATTTAAAACTCTTTTATTATCTCATGACATCTTCCTACATTTATTAATTAATTTTCCAGAGCTAAATATTGAAAATCACATTTTGTTACAGAATTTTTCCAATAACTTAAATAAACATAATATGCGCTTTCTGTTTTATAAAATGTTTATATCTATGAAATTTGATATCAGTCGTGTTTGTACAATTTTCTGAAAAAATTGTTTTCACTTAAAATGTTCACATGTTGTGAAGGAGATCGCAACCAAAATATCAAGTATACGGTATCGATTTTACGCCCCCCATCCTGATTAAAAAAAATATATATATACATAGGAAATCAAGAATATGCATCTATTTTTTATATAATAAAATATAAGTGAAGAAATTTGTATATTAAGTACGCAACGCCCTTTTGTCTACCTGTCAAAATGTCTTTATATTTCTTTTCATGATTCTATTTACCGAGATTTGTCTCTCTAATAGAAGATTAACCGATTTTGCCCAGTACTAAACATAACGTTAAATTCCTTTAAAAAAATGAAAAAAAAAAAAAAACGGAAAGGTGCATGCGATTATTATGTTTTTGCTAAACAGTTTACTTCTTTAAAGTAAAAAATATATTCGAACTAAGATCGAAATCAAAACCTAAAGCCTGTAAGTCAAATACGGTTGCCATTAGGTCAACTTTACATGATAGTTAAAAAGTGTTTTCAACCCTATTTATTCTTACCATAATGTGAACGATTTGCGCATGGGCAGTACTGAAACAATTGATAAACAGCTAAAAATCCGATAACATCCAAATACCAATTTGTCTAAATTCGACCCATTAACAGCCGTTTTCTAGGATGAAACCAATTAAAAAGTTTTCGTCATGTCTGAATAACCTATATACTAAATTTTAAGTCTGTAGATAAGTTGAGTCTATAGATTGAGAAGTATCCTCACATATTCTCATATATATATATATATACATATATATACATATATATATAATAAAAAGGAACAAATCTCTTTAAAAAAACATATTATGGAGTATACGAAAACTAGGAATGTATCGTACATATCGTTTGTATGCGAACACGATGTAACATAATTCTGTCTCATATTGCCTATTAAAGGAGGTAATTACAATTCACTAATGGTTTTCTAAAATTAAATTAATCTATTTATAAAAGTTATGTTATCTCTGAACGTATATACCATTCACTGGACAAAGCGGGGGAGGGCAGAGCGGTAGCTCTAGATATATCTAAGGCTTTTGACAGGGTATGGCACAAGGGTCTCCTCAGTAAATTATTATTATTAACGTATATCATCATAGCTCAGTTGAGAAGATACCTATTTGAAAATAAAGTTTTCTGTTAAAAAAACTCTCCTTATAACTAGTATTTATATAATTTTATCTCACTGAAATTAAGCCTCTGCAAGGACTTGTTTAGACGATATGTAAGTGATGGGGTTGACAAAGAACTGCATATATCAAAGTTTTATTTTATGTCTCAGAATAAACAGGTCAAATTGATCATTAAAATAATTATTATAAAGCAAAGTGAAATTCATTATAAAACGAATGAACACACCATGGCAAAAAACCCTAGATGAAGACCTTCAGTCTGTAATGGAATGAGGACAAAAATGAATGGTAACATTTAATGCTGCCAAAACTAAGCTTGTTTCCTTTAATAATTACAATAAACCTTCTCAAGCACCAATAGCTATTGCTAATGATATATTAGCTGAAAGTACTTTATTCAAACTCTGCGGCTTTACGTTCACAGGTAACATGAGTTGGAACAGAAACTTCTGATTGACAAACACTATGGATTTAGACATGCCCGCTCCACAGCTGACATCCTCACTGTAATCTCTGAACGTATATACCATTCACTGGACAAAGCAGGGAAGGGCAGAGCGGTAGCTCTAGATATATCTAAGGCTTTTGACAGGGTATGGCACAAGGGTCTCCTCAGTAAAATTAAATCACACGGTATCACTGGTAGAATACTTAATATAATTAGGTCCTTCTTAGATAAGAGAAAAATCCAGGTTGTCCTCGACGGTCGTACGTCTAAACAGTGGGATATAAATGCGGGAGTGCCTCAGCGGTCTATCCTTGGACCTCTATTGTTCCTAATATTTATTAATGACCTCCCCGACAAAATTGCCTCTGAGATGGGTATATATGCTGATGACACTACACTCAATAACAGGCATGACAGGAAAACAAATGTAATCATATCTAAAGAAATGGCAAAAACACTAGAGGATGACCTCCAATCTATAGTGGAATGGGGACATAAATGGATGGTCACATTCAATGCTGCCTAGACTAAACTGGTTTCCTTCAATAATTACAAGAAACGTTCTCTGCCACCAATAGCAATGGCCAGTGACTCCATGTCCGAGACTACATCTTTCAAACTGCTTGGCCTAACGTTCACAGGAAACATGAGCTGGAACAATTATATTGAAAACATTGCCAGGGCCGCTGCTAAAAAGGTAGGCTCTCTCTACCGTGCTAGAAAACTACTGACACCTGAAAGTATCCTGTACCTCTACAAGGCCACCATTCGCCATTTTTTTGGAGTATTGTTGTCACATTTGGGCTGGTGCATCTATTAGTCTCTCGCTCCCAGACAAGGTTAAAAAAAGAGTCGCCAATCTGATAGGCCCTGAACTGGCATCTAAGCTTCAGCCTCTGTCCCATCGACGAAACGTTGCATCCCTCTGCCTGTTCTACAAGTACTTTAACGGTGAATGCTCTGACGAACTGCAGACACTTGTGCCCCCACGACGTAGACACCCTCGACAAACCCGACGGGCAGCTAAATCCCACCCCCACACAGTAGAGATCCCTAGATGCAAAATATCTTTCTACTCCAGTAGTTTCTTCCCAAGAACCGCTAGACTCTGGAATTCCATTACAAGTTCCTGCTTCCCCAACTGTACTGACATGCAGAAGTTCAAGTGCAACGTGAACCGACATCTTGCTGCCCAAATCCCAACATAGCTGCTCAGTAGTTGCTGTCCCTGATACTAGCCCCTACACCAAAGTGGCAATGCGCCTTGTTTGGGGTGAAAAAGTGTAAAAAAAAAGGTACATCGAGAGCATTGTCGCGGCTGCTACGTGGCAGGCAGGCTCTCTCTACAGTGGTAGAAAGTTACGCCTTTAAGTAACCTGTACCTCTGCAAGGCCACTATTCGCTCATTTATAGAGTATTGTTGTCACATTTGGGTTGCTGCTATTAGTCTCTCCCTCTTGGACAGGATTCAAAAGAGAGTCGCCAACCGAATAGGTCCCGAACTGTCAGTTAGGCTTTACAAGTATTTTAATGGTGGATGTTCCGACGTGGATAAGCCCGCGACGTAAATCCCCCGACAAACCTAACAAGCAGCAAAAATTCCACCATTACAGAGTAGAGATCCTTATATGTCAGAAACCCTTCTATTCTAATAGTTTCGTACTCAGAATTGCTAGACTTTTGAATTCCCTTCCGGGTTTCTGCTTCCCCAACTGTACTAACATGAAGAAGTTCGAATAAACAGACATCTTGCTGCTCAACTTTCTACATAGTTGCCCTAGAATCATATCCCAGATAGTTGCACCCTACATCAAAGTGACACTGTGCCTTGTTTGGCATGAAAATGCAATAAATAGATTTGAGTACGGCCAAACATTACCTATCCATGATTTGTCCTAAAATAGCGAAAAAGTGTATAAAAAACTATGAAGCAACAAGGAAGAAAAATTGTAAAATATTTTCGCTAAGCATTTTAAGAATATAGGAACTCCGTGTACAAATCAACAATATTTTATTGACCAAAGAAAACTCGGAAGTATCGGTGTCATCGACGGCTTAATTCAAAATAATTATTTTCAAAGATCAAACTCGCGAAACTCATGCTGCAGCCAGGGTTGTCTATTTACTAATATGTCATATGGTGTGGTCTATTATAGTTTACATCTTACCAGGGCAATCTTGTCTGGTCTACTTTTTTACACTTGGCGGATAAGATTGATATTTTCCAAAATAATATTACTAAAACTTATTGATATTCTAAGCACAGCATGATAAATTTACAGACCACAAATTTAACTGTTACATCACTTTTAACTAAATCTGTACTATATTTTATATATCAAGTTGACAAGAAATTTCCTGCGGTTTTACACTTTTAAATTCAAATGAATATATATCGGCACAAACAAAAATGTATTGAAATAAGCACCATCCGAATTAATAACATTTTTGCCAACGCAAAACAAGTGTATGCCAGTAATGTAAAAATCTTGCGTTCTGGAGGCGATGAAGTCGCTGAAAACGTTTTTGATATCGCTTAGGTTTTTGAAGCATTTCTCACACAAAAAGTTGTCGAGATACTTGAAAAGGTCTAGAGTATGGCGGAGTTTCGTAGCCCAATTCGTTCAACTTCTACAGAGTTCGTTTAGCAACGTGCGATTGGGCATTGCCGTCGAGGAGAATTGAACCTTTCCTCTTAACTAACGCTGCGTGTTGTTGTCGAAGTTTCTGATGCGTTTCATCCATTTGTTGACAGTAGTTCTCCGCCGTAATAGTTTCGCCTGCATTAAAAACAAACAAAAAACTAATGGATGACACCGGTTGCAAACTACCAAACAGCCAGCATGACTTTCTTTTGGAGCAACTCTGGCTCTGGGAAATGTCATGGAGCTTAGCCGGCACTCAAGAACTGGATAGAGCACTAACTTTTCATCGTAAGTCACAACCCGGTCGAGAAGCGGGTCATTCTTGTTGCATAAAAAAGGGAAAGTGACACTTCATAACAGCTTTTCTTTTGGTTGTTCAATTCGTGAGGCACTTATTTATTAAGTATTTGTGTCTTTCCAATCTATCTCAAGTCGTTGAAAATCGTCGTATACGCTACGTCTAATTCAGAAACAAGTTCTCGAGCAGTTGTGCGTCGATTGACTTTAACTAAGGCTCTTAATTGATCGTTGTCAAAATCTGATGGCCGACCATGACGCTTATCATTTTTAAAATTCTCTTCGTTGCGATGAAATATCTTAAATCATTATTGTGCTGTGTGTTTAGTAGTGGGTCTTGCTTCATTGATATCGCGAGGTATTTCAGCAACTTTTCGGCCTAGCTTGAATTGAAATGAGAAAATTCTTCGAATTTTCTTTTTTATCCTGTATTCAAAGTTTTAAAAGGAAGTCATAATAGTTTAAAATTTTCATTTAAACGATTTGATAGAGCGAAAAACGCTCTTGAAAATGATATGTAAAGTAAAGGTACTATAATGAAAACTTATTTGAAAATACATGATTTGAAATCAAAATTATAAATTCCGCAAGAACTTTATTCTTAACGTTTTACATAACTCATAAAATGAAATCCTTCTGTGTCATTTTAAAATATTATCAAATAACATATTTCAGCAATATGAATCATAAAAACATTATTGAGAAAATATTATTTCGAAAGTTCGCATTATTAAACCTATATAAGTTGAACATATTACATAAGTAATCGACCGTTTGTACAAGTTCCGGAATACACACTCGCCAATACATTTCTCGTAACTTTATACCAAATATAAACATATCCGGTTCGCTGAATTCGTACATGATTTTAGGCTGATTTCCTATAGTAGACAAAGAATCTCGCGTTGTGTGTAAGCACCAGTAAACACAACTGATGTTGTTTTAATGGAACTATGATTCTTTGCTTTTAAAAGCGAATTGGTTCCTGTGCGGTCCGTGCATTGACTATGGTCAGTCCATTAGAGTAAATAGAAAATGTGCAAAAGCAGTCAGATTCAATTATTCAATGTAAACCCTTTTAACTAAATTACTCTGTGGGTCATGTTCATTTACCCCACCCCGAACAGGGACTTCTGTCTATTCATTTATACTAGTCTACTTAATTTGAACTCGTCTACTAGTCTTCTTTACATGGTAGTCACCACTTACCAAGGCTCGGAAGCCATTCAGGGATAAGGATTATTGCGTGTACAGTAATCAATGGGATAATATCGTTGTAATCGTTAGTAATGGAGATTTGATAAAGTGTCTTACTTAAGGGGGCGGTTTATTAAGAATTTTTTATGTTGGACTTGAAGATATCTAAGTTGTAGTCAGGTGGGAAACAGGCAACCGGAACAGAGTTCCACAGGCGTGCACTTCTAAGAAAGAAGCTTTGTTCATGAAATCCGCGTTTTGATTTAGGCACAGAAAAAATAGGGAAATTATTGACAGTGATTTCAGTTAGACGGGTGTTTTTCGTGGAAGATTGGCGAGGGGGGTCCAGAGATTGGAGCTCAGACGAGCATTTGCCGTGGAAATAACGATAAAACAAAGACAGGCTCGCAACGTCTCTTCTGTGGGAGAGAGGTTGCAGGGAAGAGAAAATGGCATCCTCCACTAAGCCACGAAATCTATTTTGTACTCTGTCAAGGCAGAATAGGCTGTTTTTAGCAGCTTCTGCCCAGATATAGCAGCAGTACTGTATCCTTGGACGTACTTGGCTTTTATATAGGCGGAGAATTGCATCAGCAGTGGGATATCTTCTGGAGCGGTAGAAGGATCCTACCATTTTTCCAGGGCCCTTGGCAACAGACTTGATATACGTGCCCCATTTTAGGTCAGGAGTAAAGGTCAATCCCCGAAGCTTATCAAAACATGGAGCCTCCCCTAGACGAGAGCCATCTATTTCAATTGATGCCAAATGAGGATCAGAGCGTTGATGATGTAAAGATAGAAGCTTGGTTTTAGATGTATTAAAAAAAGTAACCAGCCACCTCTTCCTCCACTGTACCATGAACCAGAGGAGAGAGAGAATCAGAAAGAACTTTGTCATTTACGGCCTTTGATGTGTTGCCATAGATGGTCGTGTCATCAGCATAGATGTCAATGGATTATTTAAGTATGTGTTTTGGGAGATCATTGATGTAGATCAAGAAGAGAGTTGGGCCCAGGATGGACCCCTGAGAGGCTCCAGTATTAATAATATGGTCCTCTGATTTCTGCCCATCAACCACTACTCTTTCAGAGAGAAATGATTTAATAATTGAGAAAACATTTCCAGGTATACCGTAGCTGGAAATCTTGTGAAGTAGGCCTTTATGCCACACTTTATCGAAAGCCTTTGAGATGTCAAGGGCAATTCCCCTAGAAAGGAAGCCTTTGTCGAGAGATTCACTAATCTTATGAGACACAACTGTTAGAACATCTTCTGTAGATATGGCAGAACGGAAACCATATTACATGTCACTATAAGAAGGTTATTTCTGCTGAGGTGGTCGACTACTTCTTTATTTAATATGGATTCCAGCATATATATTATTTGCCATCATATTTAATACGAAGCTGAAGAACAATATTAAATAATTCATAGTGTAAGTTAATTAATTATAATAATCTGTTTGCGAGCACCGCTCCCATGGGTCAATGCGTAGAAGGTTATGGTTTTAGGTTCTATCCTCGGGTAGGGAAAAGTGTTAGTTTAGCCGTACTGATGAGTTGTGATACAACGAAACAGCACTGTATGTGGATGACTATATATTAAAGTCCCCCTCTTTGGGTATAGCATTGCGTAAACGTATCTCACATAAAGCGAGGGTCGTTGTTTGTTTGTAAATAAACAAGCAACTCGAGCACTGTAAAAGAAGTGGTCAAGTGTTTATTTAAATAAACATTCGTTGATGTCATTTGCCCACGCCGCTCCCATGGGTAGGTGGGTAAAACTGCCGCCTATCAACATGATGGCTATAAGTTCAATCCTCGACTATAGAAAGGTGATAGTCTTGTCGCACGGATGAGTTGTGATACAACGAAGAGCTGCATGTAGATGCTTATATATGAATATATAAACATATTTGTCAAATTCCTCGTTATCATTTATATATATAAGGTCGTCAATAAATCTCCTACAACCATGGTAATTATATGTTCTAGATATATAATCTTTCATTAATGCTAACATACATGGATTTATTCTAATCAATGTAACTAAAATTTGCCCCAAAACGTGCAAGAGTTAAACACATAGAAACGCATATAGTTTGAAGCAATATTTTAATTCTTATTTGAAAATAGTTCTCTTGAAATGACTTATAAGTATTTTTAAACTAATTTGAGAACACTAGATTTACTATTTTTTGTTTTACACCAAAAGACTTTAGATTTTGAAAAGTTTATTATTTATTTTACCCCATGCAAAAGATAGATATATATTATTCTTTAATAATAATAATAATAATAATAATAATAATAATAATAATAATAATAATAATACACAGACGTAAATAATACTTATCTTAATATCTAATCAAACGCGAGCGTACATACAAATGCAACACAATAAAATACTTTTCCTTTCTCTCAGAGATAAAAATATTAAAAATAAGTTTTAATGGCCGAAGATGTCTGCATTGCCAATCTCAGTTCTTCTGTCCTCATTTTAAAATGTTTATTAGCAAATTATAACAGAGTGATGTCTTGTTGCTGCGCTTGTCGTGACTGAATTCGTTTTTCTTATAATTTATTGATTAAGATTGTATCTTTCGTCTGATTATATCATACAATGGGTTAAATCAATGTACTTCCTATATATCTATACTTGACGTCTTTCACACACGTACGTTTGATGCAAAAATTCTTCAAACAAATAAAATTACTCGACGAGAAGCAAAATACGTGAATCTTGACATATTTTATGAGCCTAAAATACGTTATCTATTGGGATGCGAAGATCCGATGTAGAGATAAAAATAATTTTGTTTCGTTTAAATATTGAAAAGCAAAAATGTCTTTGCATTTGACTAATAGATAACTTTCGTTATATTAAGATAAGATGTTTTTTTGATGTTCAAGTTTCCGTAATCACCCCCCACACTCAGATTTAGTTTTTCTATTTTATACTTGACTATTTAAGTACAGGAGAGTTGGAAATTAATACGATCCTGAACTATTATAAATCTAATAATATAGGATGAAAATGGATGTTGGAATACCTTATAACATATTTCAAAGTCGTCTGAATATTGGAATTGGTTAATAATATTAAACAAGTATTTATCACTTGAAGGTAAGTTGCAATTCAGTGTTCTAAATATATATGGGAGTTGTCGTTAGAAACGTAAAAGTACAAACTTATTTCCTTTCTACAAAGTAGAAGCATACTCACCCGAAAAAATATTTGTTCTCAATAAAAATGATTCATTGATGTTTAAACTGAATGCCATCTGATAATAATAATAGTTGCAATATTATTTCGAGGTTTTCTCCATTTTTACTTTCGACAAAGTTTGATACCAATTTTTACAATGAATTGTAAACATAAATATACATTAAAGTTATTTGTCCTGTATAAGTTAGTCTTCAAAATGAATAAAAATACACATTTCTCTTCAAATAGCCCACTTAACACTTGTTATCTTTTTTGTTGATGAAGAAGTGTGATATACGTAAGTATTAACATAGTTATTCCATTCGGAATACATCTAGTGTTTTCTCACCAAATGCATTATTATCGAACTCTCTTTTCCTTTAATTCTCCCAATTTATCTTTATCTTTCTCAATTTTCTTCTGACGCCTATTCAACTTTACTATCCTTATTCGTCACTAACCCATTCGTCTATACTATAAAAGCCCTTATCCTATCAATTATTATTCCAAATTAAATTAAAGTACTATTACTTTAATCTATCTTTCGACAAACCTCAAGTATTATTTCATCCAAATTCAAACGCATAAACACACATAGGGAGAGAGGTAAAAAGAAGAAAAAGAAGAAGGAGACGAAGACAGAATAAATTTCAAATGGTAGGTGACACACTGGAACAACATGCACGTGAATGTCGAAAGTTCAAAATGCATTAGGATCAGTACAAAAGGTCACGTGTGTGCCGTGATAGTATCATTCTACAGTTATATTTCAGCGCAAACCCTTTTCATGCCATCTATACAAATAAAGTGAAATGTTTCTCTGTAATTATCGGCGCGTCCTAAAAACTATTAAATGGACTTCAACTAAATTAACACGTGCCCATGCTTTGTTGCAGAACTTTAAAAAAGGTTCTGAATGTAATAAAACATATATCTACTTTATAAATTTATACACATAATGATACCGGAAAATACGTGCAGTCATAATTTTCCATCTTCAAGTATACAGTGTGATCCGGATATAAGAGATCCGATTATAAGAGAGATTTTATCTGGTCTCAAATTAGGACCTGTATAAATGTACAGTATAATCTAGATATAAGAACCCTGGATATAAGTTTAACCCGGATATAAGAGAGCTCAAAGGACCAGAAAGGAAGTCTCTTATATTCGGTTTAGACGGTATATAAAAAAAGGATGCCATTAAGTAGATTCACTAAATGAAAACTGCGCGTGTAATTAAGATACATATATATATATATATATATATATATATATATATATATATATATATATATATATAAGAGAAAGAAAATAAAAACTGTAGGTTGAAATTTGCAATAAAAAATTATTTTTCGACTGAATACTCCAACAGAGTATTAAGTTGAACAATAAATTTTGATTGTACATTTCAACTTACAGTTTAAAGTTTCTTCCTCTTATAATGATCTCTACTCTCTATTGCATATTGAGCTTTTTTATTCGGTTGGAATTAACTTATTTATATATAAATACTGGTATTTATATTAGAATATAATTTACCATTGCGTATATCAGGTAAACACTACATCCTTTTTATTTCATTACTTATATATATATATATATATATATATATATATATATATATATATATATATATATATATATTTAAATGGAATTGTAGAAGGCGGTACAATGCAGAAGTAACGGAAAGACACAGGCTGAAGCAGGTGAAAAATTTATTAATACAACTTATAAATACATGTGTTTCATATACGCAGTATATTTATATTTGCACAGTGGTTACCTGGGAAAGTCGGTCTGGTGGTATGTCCGTGTAATATAATATTTCGAGAAAGATCTCTTCGTCAGATATTTACTTGACTTTGACAAACGTGTTGCTGTAAGCAGTAACTATACCGCAGCAAATATATATATATATATATATATATATGTATATATATATATATATATATATATATATATAATTTAATCATTTACTTTTAATGTTCTCGGTTTGTATATACCAATATATATATGTATACAGTTTAATCATTTACTTTAAACGTTCTCGGATTGTATATACCAATTGAATTGGATTAAAAAAACATTCTCATAAATAACATTTTTTCTAATGGAATATATCCATTATATATGAGTTTTGTAAATTTTGAAAATGAACAAGCTCAATGAATACTTTTATTACTGGATTACAGAGCATATATAGTGTTAGATAATGATTTACAAAGTTTCAAATATCAAGTTTTCTTCGTTGATTATTTAATCTTATGCAAAAGGTATTCATTACAATAGTGTCCTATTGCAACTAACAAGTCTGCAAAAATATGTTATTGCTGCATATTTAGTCCCGTACTCCTCAGATGTTTACTTTAAAAACTAATAAAAAACATTCTGAACAACTTACATAGTTTATATAACAGACACACTCTGCTGTTCCTTCTAAGTTGTGTGATTAAATGCAGCGATAAAATAATTTTGCAGACTTGTTAGTCGCAATAGGAAACAGTATTGTAATGGATACCTTTTGAAAAGTAAAAAAAATACCCAACTGAGAAACCTTGATATTTGGAACTTGGAGATTTATTATACTATTAGGTTGGTGTAAAAATAATATCGTTTTATGACGTTCAACTATATATACATATATATATATATATATATATATATATTTGTGTGTGTGTATATGTGTATTGGGGTGGAGAGGGCTCCCGTAAGCCGTGGTGAAGGCAACCTTTCTAGGAGAAGCAAATCTCTGATTAAAAAAAAACATAAAGCGGGAGACCAGTACCCGCATTAAGCTGGTCTGCAGTTTAATTTTTTGCTGGCTATCTTGCTCTTGCTTGTTGCTGGATCTCAACATTTTGAACCGAGAGAGAGAGAGACTTAGCTGTCGTACAAAGCTAAGACTCTGTAACATCATCTTTGTATAGATACTCCCTCAGGGATTTGGGCTCATGGATTTTAAATGTCTGAGGGACTCGTCTGACAAGACGTTGCAATCATCATATATATATATATATATATATATATATATATATATATATATATATATATATATATGCTTATTTCTTCCAGAAGTGTCAGACATGTTTAGTTTCAGAACAGTTTCCGATGGTTCATTGTTCTACACAAGCCCTGAGAGGTGACTGGTTTGCAGTAGACAGAGCAGCTCCCGATCGTTCGTTGTTCTACAGGTCCTGGGAGTTGACTGGTTTGCAGTAGATAGTTCTCGAGTTGGAATTCACAGAGCAAAAGATTCTCCCGGTGTTGAGACGGAAGAAGCATATGCGAAATTGCTACAGAAAGGTTTTCGTCAGTTCCCAGCAGCATCGTTTATAAATAGAATCTCCCGATTATGCGCGATCATACCCCATTATAATCCGTTATGATGGGATGTATCTCCTAGCGGCTTCGACTGCAGTGAGACAGGGTAGAGGTACTCGTCAAGGATCCGTTCTTGACACTCAGCCTAAGAGGTGAGGGGCCGGGAACCGGCCCAGCACCTGTCGAACTGAGGTACACCACTTGGGTAATATCTTGGAGGTCACCCCTCCCAGGCCTTGCCACTGGGCTTTCCATTGGAGTAAGTTTATCGCTTACTGCCTGAGACGCCCCGACCGGGGAATGCCGACAGAGTTACTCAGGCAATTTGTACAATTGCAGGAGGGCCTCTCCTTTAGGGGAGCCTGCTGGATCCCCACATTCCGGCCTTGTGCCACATGTTGCTGTGGTGAGCAGCAGATAAATCTCTACCTCATTATAATCCGTTATGATGGGATGTGTCTCCTAGCGGCTTCGGCTGCAGGGAGACAGGGTCGAAGTACTCGTCAAGGATCCGTTCTTTACACTCAGACCGACAGGTGAGGGGACGGGAACTGGCCCAGCACCTGTCGGACTGAGGTACACCGCTTGGGTACTACCTAGGAGGTCCACCCTCCCAGGCCTTGCCACCGTGCTTTCCGGTGGGGCAAGTTTATTGCTTGTCGCCTTAGGCACCTCTACCGGGGAATGCCAACGGGAGTGCCCAGGCAATTTTTGTTGAAACGAAAGTGCCTCTTCTTTAGGGAAGCTCGCCTGTTTTCCACCTTCCGGCCTTGTGCCACATTTTGCTGCGGAAGACAACAAATAAATATCTACCCCATTATGGTCTTACTATGATGGGATGGTCTCCTAGCAACTTCGGCTGTAGGGAGACAGGATAGAAGTACTTGTCAAGGATCCGTTCTTGACACTCAGCTCGACAGGTGAGAGGCCGGGAACTGGCCCAGCACCTGTCGGACTGAGGTACACCACTTGCGTACTACCTAGGAGGTTCATCCTCCCAGGCCTTTCCACCAGGCTTTCCGGTGGGACAAGTTAATTGCTTGTCGCCTGAGGCGCCCCTACCAGGGTATGCCGATGGGGGTGCCCAGGCAATTTTTGTTGAGGCGAGAGTGCCCCTTCTTTATGGGAGATCGCCTGTTCTGCACTTTCCGGCCTTCTGCCACATTTTCCTGCGGTGCACAGTGATTGAATATCTACCCCATTGTGGTCCCAAATATTGTAACACTCCTATTTTTTTTTTATAATGGGGAAGTCCCTTTTGTGCATTCTGCTCCAAAATAAATATATAGCTTTATATTCAATTATACATAACAAAATTAAAAATCATTTGGATCTTAAAATTTTAGCATATAAAAAGACGCCATTTTTAATTGTGTTCAAATGTCAGACAGATATATGTGTACAGAGAAGAGAAATAAAAAAAGAATGGAAGGTATTTTTACCTTAAAAAAGGGATGGGTATGTGAAAAAGAAACGATTTCTAAAATTTGATTATGCACTTTTGTTCAAAAAACGCACACATATATACATATAAATAAATATACATATAAATAATGGTTCTCTCCAGAATGTGCTGCTGCCATTGCGCACAGAAATCACCTTTTCCACTGCTTCAAACGTAATAGATGTATGGAAACTAAAGCCGTTTTCAGGACTGCCAGCAACCATTGTAAGAAAGTAATAAGGAACGCAAGAGAGTTGTATGCTCAATCTGTTAAGTCCAAAGAAGCTGAGCAGCGGCTTGGTTCCCACCAGTTTTGGCAAATAGCAAACAGAATCCTGAACAGAAGCGTGTGCTCCATCCCAACTATTATCAATGGACCTGAGGTTATCTCGTCAGCATCAGACAAAGCCAAACTCTTTGTCAAGAACTTTGCAGCTAATTCTACCCTTTGCGACCAAGACCGCCAACCCCCAATATTTCCTCCTGTATCAGAAAACACGCTATGTGATATACGTATATCTGTACGTGATGTTGCCAAGCTAATCAAAAACCTTGATTCCAGTAAAGCAACTGGCCCTGATGGTATTCCAATTATAGTACTCAAAAAACTTCAACCTGAACTAGCGCCCATACTTACAAAACTGTTTAAACGTTGTCTTAAGGAGAATAGTTTCCCATCTCCCTGGAAAATCTCATCAGTATGCCCTGTATTTAAGAATTCAGGTGATCGCTCATCCCCCTCTCAGTACAGGCCAATAAGTCTCCTGTGCGTCATGAGTAAGTTGCTAGAATCTGTGTTAAATACAGAGGTAATCAAACATCTCAACAAAAATAACCTTCTTAGTGACACTCAATATGGTTTCCGTTCTGCTAGATCTACAGCAGATGTCCTTACAATTATATCGCATAGGATTAGCAAATCTCTTGACGGTGGCAATCTTTCTAGGGCAATTGCTCTTGACATATCTAAAGCCTTTGATAGGGTATGGCATAAAGGTTTACTTCATAAGATCGCTAGCTATGGCATAGCTGGAAATGTCTTCTCAATTATTAAATCATTTCTTTCTGATAGGTTCATAAGAGTAGTAGTTGAGGGGCAAAAATCAGAAGCTCACAGTATTAATGCCGGTGTCTCTCAGGGATCCATCCTGGGCCCAACTCTTTTCCTGATCTACATTAATGATCTTCCAAATCATATCCTTACATCATTTGTAGACATTTATGCTGACGACACTACCATTTATGGTACCACATCTAAGACAGTAAACGAGCAAGTACTCTCCAATTCTCTCTCCTCTGATCTTGAGCATGTAGTACAATGGGGAAAGGAGTGGCTGGTTACTTTTAATGCATCTAAAACCAAGCTTCTCTCTTTACATCATCAACATTTTAATCCACATCTGTCATCAATTGAAATGAATGGCTCTCGTCTTCAGGAGGCCTCAAGTTTTGACAAGCTTCTGGGCTTGACCATTACTCCTGATCTTAAATGGAACACGTATATCAAATCTGTTGCCAAGGCCGCTGGAAAAATGGTGGGATCTTTCTATCGATCCAGTAGATATCTCACTGCTGATGCTATTCTCTATCTATATAAGAGCCAGGTACGTCCAAGGATGGAATACTGTTGCCACATCTGGGCAGGAGCTGCTAGAAAGGACTTGTCCTGCCTTGATAGAGTTCAAAATAGACTTCGTAGCCTCGTAGGAGATGTCCTTTTCTCCTCCTTACAACCTCTATCTCACAGAAGAGATGTTGCGAGTTTGTCTCTGATGTATCGTTATTTTCATGGAAAGTGTTCAACTGAGCTTCAATCTATGGTCCCCCCTCGCCAAACTTTCACAAGAAACACTCGTCTAGCTGTAAACACTATTAATAATTTCCCCCACTCTTTATCTGTGCCTAAACCTAAACATAGATTCCATGAACAAAGCTTCTTTCTTAGAACTGCACGCCTGTGGAATTGTCTTCCGTTTTCCTGCTTTCCGGCTGACTACAATATGGTTGTGTTCAAGTCTAAGGTAAATAAGTTCTTGATGAACCGTTCCATATAAGTTATTAAATTTACCAAATTTTCATTACTAATGATTACTATATTGACCAACTTCTACTGTACACTCTTTAACCCTTATCCTTGAGTGGCCTCTGGGCCTTGATAATGTGGTGATGCCTTTGTAAAAAAAAAAAAAAAAAAAAAAAATAAACATACATGCAACACGTAGCCGTTTAAAAAAGTTTTCTTTTTCTTTGTTTTGTTAATTAAAACAATGCAAAGAAAAAAATAGGACATTTTTGATAAATAAGAAAGAAAACCAATGTGCACAAAAAATAAAAGTTAATTGTAATTTATGCGTGCCTTAAAATAAGCATGCGAAAATTCGCACAGAAAATGTTTGCCTCAGATCTCATTGAACAACCTTTCCAGGTATCTTCTACATTCTCAGATATTCAATTATCTATGCTTCTGGGATCCTTTCATACACTTTCTTGTGGTCGGTCGATCCTATAATAACATTCTTTTCCTACTTTTTACTTTCTTCAAGATTCTTTGGTCTATGTAATAAAGGTCATGTGTTCATCTGTTTTCTTTTTGGCATCCTTCGTGTTTTTTAGAGAGTAGTCCGCGATTATGCTTCATAGATAAATCTTCTCAGGTCTGAATAAGTCTTTTATGTAGTCTTATGAAATTTTAAAACTAATATGTGTTCCGTCGTGACGTGTTGCTCCCCAGTTTGCCATTTTTCTATGGTGATCTTGAGGGTTCCTTGCTGATTACATTCTCTGTCCCTTCTTTGATTTGCTATGACTCTTTTGTCATGTATTTCAGCCAATGGGCATTTCTATTATGATCCTGTCGCTCTTTCCATATCTGGCTCCAGTGTTTTGTTTCTGTTGGGTCCGGTTTTCTGTTCTTATTTTTCCTCCATGTACATTTTGATAAATTTGGCCTTCATTGTTTTAAAAGGCCCTATTTTGTTTTTTCCATTATATTTTCATCCGAAACAAGGCACCGTGTCAATTTTGACGTAAGGGATTACAATCTAGCATATAATTTGCACGGATACCATGTAGGGAGTTGAGCAGCAAGATGTCTCTTTACATTAACCTTCAGCTTTTTGTTTAAGATTCATGATTTTTGATCCAATAAAATCTATAATTTAAAATTTCAGAATTTTTGTTCAAGTATTAATATGTTCAGGCCCTAGAGGGTTAAATACTTGTAAAACAGGGGAGGGATGCAACGCTTCGTCGATGGTACAGCAATGGAAGACTAGCTGACAGTGCGGACCTATTAGGTTATCGACTCTCTTTTGACCTAAGACTGAGAAACTAATAGCAGATGCATTAACTAAAATGTGGCAACAATACTTCATACATAGGAAAATAGTGGCCATATAAAGGTACATGATACTTTTAGGCGTATGCAACTTCCTAGCAAGGTAGAGAGAGTCAATCTTCTTTGCACCAGCTTGGCAGTGCCCGCAATATATTTGTTTCAATTTATGTTCTCATGTGAACGTTAAGCTGAGGAGTTTGCACAAGCTACTTCCAGGTAATGTATCAATAGCCATTGCCATTAGTGGTTTCAAAGGTTTATTGTAATTATTAAAACAAAAAAAAACTTAGTCTTGGCAGTATTGTATGTTACCATCTATTTTTTGCCACAATTGCACATCTTCTTCTAGGTCTTCCGCCATTGCTTTAGATATGTGTTCATTCGTTTTTCCATCATGTCTGTTATAAGGTGTGGTGTCCTCAGCAAATATAGCCATCTCGGAGACAATTTTATCAGGGAGGTCATTTATGAATATTAAGAATAATAAAGGTCCAACCCTCGACCTCTTAGGTACACCTGAGTTTATGTTATATTGTTTTGACGTACGACCATCGAGGGCAACATTGATTTTTCTCTTATTTAAGAAAGATGTAATTATGTTAAGTATTCTTCCAATAATACCATAGAATCTGATTTTCATGAGAAGACCATCGTGTCATACTTTGTCAACTGTCTTAGACATATCTAGTGCATCTGCCGTAGCCTCCTCTCCTTTCTCCAGTGCATGGTAGTTTCTTTCTCTATCTTTCCTTTTTACGTAGAGTCAGTAAGCATCATTGCTTGGGTATAGTGTATTGTACGTAGCCATGGTTTTCCTGGTCTTCTGGTTGAGATGCCTCAGTTCTATTCTTTTTGTTCAACGGTCCAGAATAGCCTTCTAGTGACACAACAAAAAAGGTGTCTTCTCTGTGGTCTACAATACGGTTATATCTGCTCTATATAAGACACTAGTAACACGCATGTCGGTTCTAATATATTGGGATATAATTAGTTTTTTCTGTAATTATGTTTGTGGTTTATCACTTTTGTATATCACTAACTACATATTTCGTATCCAACTTCTATTTTTTATTCAACAAATTGGTTCTGTAAGAAACATGTGTATGTGTTACATAATGGTGTATATAATTTGTATCAATTAGTGCCTTTTAACGTATATATATAAATTAATCACAGTTCTGTTATGTTACAAAATAATGACATGTTACAAGTGCGTGTGTCTGAAATGGTTGTGTGTTGAAATACCTACAATAAAATGTTAAACATATGGTTGTTCTGTAAATGGACTAATTACTCTAGTTCAGTAAAAAGTACCTTGCCGACAAATATACACACAGGTAGGCATACATTAACTCGTGTTTATTTGTCACCGCTTCTGACAGTTAGTTTACACTCATCTTGAGACACTGGAATAAATGTCTCCGAATTCTAGTAGCATGCAAATGGAACACACGAGATAAGTTCTTTTTACAGTGTTTAAATTATTTTTATTTTCGGATGCATGTTTGCTCTCGTTGCACTGCCGGATCGTCTCTTGTTGGTTTTATATTAGGTAACTGTTTGCTTTGGTTTCAAGAACAAACTCTTCTGATAATGTGCGATTTATGACATGATTTGTATGTTTGCCTTCGATCTACGACTCTTAGACTGTCAAATTCGATTCCGTTGGTACCTATATTACCAACTGTTTTTGTTTGTTTCTAAAACTTCGACCGTTTTCGATAATCAGATAGCGTCATATTTGACGTTCCACATCAATTGAAATATTTGTTATTGTAAATGTTTACCGTTTTGTAAATTCCTTTCTTGTCAAATATTTAATTTTTATCTACTAATTGTTTTCAGAACGGTTTATTCTAAAATTCCTTAAGCTTAGTTGTGTGAATTGCATATTTAAACGTAGGATACTAACCGGTTGCAAATGAATTTATGTAGTTATGTATATGTGTAAATTCAACTATTCGTTCGATCTTGTTCTTTGATTTCATTGATACCAACAAAAACAACCAAGCCAAACAAATTAAAACCGGGACTCGAATGACTGACATCTAGTTCTCTATAGATTGAACAAAACATAACTCGTAGTGGCAATTACAGGCAATATAAACTTTTATTTATTAATATATTGTACCGAAATTATTTTTACAAATGGCTATTGTTTTTCGCTAATTTGAAAACATGCCTTATAATAAAATATAATGCATTGTTTTCCGACACACATATACACAAATATAGAGGCCTCGGTTGCTGGGTGGGAACTTAGAAAGCAAGAGAAAACTTAAATACCTACAAAAGACCATCTTCGAGACCTTTTGCTAGCATCACTGTTTTGTCTCACGAACCAGATAACATCATTAACCCTTTACTTGACTGGCTTTTATGCGTTGACAAGAAAAATATATACGGCAAATATGCCAAGATTTATGATATGGAACGCTTATCGGTTAATTTACTGATTAATATATCAAAGTATTTTAGTTGTAGTACTTCAACCTCCATAACAGACGGATATAGAACTCACGTGCGAACAAGGAAACAGTTTAAAAATGATTGACTAAAATAATTATATTTCGAAGACAACTTTTAGTTATTTTCGTTTTAGTGAATGTGAGTTCGCTTGATTTAATTTAGTCTCGTACTATTGAATTTATGATAAACTCTAAACCGTGAATAAAAAAATAAATGTTTTTTTATTTGATGTTTTTGATAAGATCTTCATTGTCAAGATTGTAAAGAACACCTGCATTCTGCCGTGCTAGTGGATTAAATAAAATACATTGACTAAAGACATGATACAATAATGCCAATGAAAAACATGATAAAAATATACAACAACATAATACATATCACATATAATTTAATGAGTGTGTACTTAGTATATTCACACATATATGTATGTATATATATATATATTTATATATATACATATTTTAGTATAAAATAGATTTATTGCGAGTAAACTGCATATAAAATATTTTGTTCTATTATCCGAAGGAAGTTGTCATTCAAAATCGATCTAGTTTTACAAATACTTTTAATGAATGAAACAATCTTTTCAATGTAGATCACCTGCAATAATAATTACGCTTTCATAAAACATTGTAGCACTCGTTATATATTGAGCTTTGACAAAATATGATATATGAGATACAAGAATATAAGATTAATAAACAAAACAATGACACACACACACACACACACACACGCACACACACACAGAAACACACACCCACACACATATATATACATATTTTCGTGGAAATATATTTTATTTCCTTTTAATATATACCAATCCTTGTTTAAGAAGCTCAATGTAATTACAGAGCAATATAGTGAATAAATGACAAAAGACTACATTCCAAATTTCATGATGTTGACCATCATATAAGCTATTCCTTTAATTCAGTTAACATTTACAATTCTTAGAGTATCTATTTTGTTTCTGATGAGTTAGGGACAAAATAGATTCACTGATTGATAGAATAATTAAGTGATTGATTTCGCGCTACGAAGCAGATACTGTCAAGAACTGCAAAAATCAACTGAATTAAAGGAATAAATTATAAAATGGTCAACATCGTGAACTTTGGTATATAGTCTTTTGTCATTTATTCACTATATATATATATATAATTTATTTATTTAGTGTTTCCTTTTTAAAATTAGATATGTTTTAAACTCTTTCTCAAAGTATTTTTTAACATGTTTTATTAAGTACTTGTTCTTATATATATATATATATTTATATGTATGTATGTATGTATGTATGCATGTATGTGTGTGTGTGTGTGTGTGAAATAATAATAACAAGGCTTACTGGGATGCAATCAGGGATTATATTAGAGATGCTCCATGGGGAAATATCTTTTCTCTTCCCGTTGAACAGTGCGCAATGAGACCACTCAACAATTCAAAGAGGCATTTGAAGCACATGTTCTCATAGTAAGTCCTATAGAAATCCCCACTCTACCCAATGTTTCACTTCTACTTGCACAGCTGCTATTGCTCAAAAGCATGATGCATACCGCAGATTTAACCCACATAAATCCAGTACAAATACAATAAAAAGTTTATAGAAGTTAGAAGTAATTGCAAGAAAAAATAGCCACGGACAAGAGAGAATATACTTCAACCACCAGAAAACGCATTGAAGTGCAGAAATTAGAAACTCGTGACTTCTGGAAAATCTATAACAGTGTAGTAAATAATTGGTTACTAACAATTTCTCCACTATCCAACAATTTTGAAATAGTTTGCACAGCAACCGAGAAAGCTAATCTGCTTGTCCGTCGGATTGCCTCCAACTCTACCCCTACAACTAGACCCTACAAACTCCCTCCCAGATTTTCCCCTGTAGACAAAAATCACATTAAATGATCTAGAAAACCACTCCTTCTGAAGTACATGCTATCATAAAAACCTTAGAGAACTCAAAGCATGTGGACCTGATCTCATCCAGGATATACTATTAAAACAATGCCCCGCTGAGGTCCTTCTAGTTCTCTCCAAACTTTTTAACAAATGTCTTAATGAATCTTGCATCCTAACTGCTGGAAAACTGCTTCTGTGGTACCAGTTTACAAAAATTCTTGCGAAAGAACTGACCCATTAAATTATCGCCCCATCAGCCTCCTGATAATTTCATTAATTAAGCTCTAGTCCACCACCTGTTAAATTTCTTTTCGACCGACAGAATTGGTTAAAGCAAACCCGTACTATGGGAGATATCTTAACTGTAATATCTGAACGTATATAGCATACACTGGATAAAGCAGGAGAGGCGAAGGCAATAACCCTAGATATATCTAAAGTATTGATAGGGTATGGTACGATGGTCTTCTCATGAAAATCAGATCCGAGAGTATCATTGGACGACTACTTAACATACTTAAATCCTTTTTAAATCCGGAAAGAATAAAAATAAAGAATCGGCACCGAAAAACATAGCACAACTACCAAGCTTTTAAAGCTTGACAAATTATTACCAAGGAATTATCGCTAATATGCACAAACTGCGCGCACTACATAGCCAATTACTAAAGAAGGATAATGATTATAAATGGGCATCGGATTGCCAGACACCATTTTATGAATTAAACAATCCTTACTTCAAAAATGTTCCTAACTCATTTCAACCCAGATTTGGATATAATAATGGCGAGCGACGCTTGGCAGTATGGAATTGGCGCATGCATGTTGCATAGAATGTCGAATGGCTCAAAAGAGCCAATTGCTTTCATATATATATTCTATGTGATATATTAGATTTCCTATATATATTCGAATAATAGATTAGAAGAAAAAATATATGAAATTACCATAATAGGATATTTTAAGTATTTTCTATATGGTGATAAATATGAAAAATGAAAATAAACATAATTAATAAAACTTTATAAACTAATTAAATAAGCCAAATTAATTTAGATACTGATAGCATATAGGATGGCAAAATATATCTAAATTAATATTTAATATAAAAAATGAAGGTAAGTATGTTAATATATTTCACATAATATAGTACTTGACTGTAGTGTGATGAAAAAGGGCGTACATCTATATTATACAAATAGGTGTGGAGGAAAAATTAAATATTAAATAAGTATAGAGAATAGTAATGGATCATGATATTATAAATTCTAGTTTGATAGTAATGTGTATAAATGTTAAAGTTAATTTTGCTAAGTAAGCTAGTTTATGAATAAGTAAAACAAATTGGTAATAATCATAATATTACAAATGTATTTATAGTAATCAGATGCCAAATATTGATCTAAAAATAAAATGTATATGATGTAACAACCGATTATTATTTGATTGATAAGAGTTTCAAATGTATACGCCAAGTGGTTTAATTGTTAGAATGAATGTAAAAATCAATGTTATAGTTATAAGATATGTCTATTGAATATCTATTAAGATAAACCATATATTTTTAAATATATATACTCATTAACTTAAAGTCTATGAATTCATTTCGGAATTATTAGTTAAATTTAAGGAAGGGAATAGAAAAATAAAATTAATTAAAATAAAGAGGACAGGGGGGATTTAAAGTATAAAAAATCGGAGTTGGACATAGTCTGTAATTTTAGGTATAAACGATATTTATAACCCTTAATTAACTTAAATTAAAATAAGAATTAGTTTTCACTTAAATATAAATTAATTTAATTATAACTACAATAACCTGTTATCTGATTAAAAAACTCTGAAACCTAATTATTAGAGAATTAGGATATATACATTGTTAAACTAAAAGTATACTTAAATAAGTAACAAGTTCATAAAATGCTTATTAATACTAGATTGTCAAATGTTGTACTGGTTAGAGTATGTAAAATGTAAAAATTAAAAATATTACTTTCAAATAAATAGTAATGATGGTGGTTATATTGATAATAAATAATATGAATAAATATATAAAATATAGGTTTGAATTGAATGATGCTAAGAAACATAACTGGAATAATAAGGTTGATTATAATAATCAACAGAACTGAATTATGTATGGTTTTCAATTCAAATCAATTCCGCTTGCATGAATGCGTGGGGTGCAAGTATGCCTGAATCAATATGCACATATGGGCCCGGGTATACGCCTCCTTGGGGGCAGGGGCGTCGATGTGTGTATGTATCTGTGTATGATCACATCCATGCCTGCGCACACGTACCCCATTTTAGCACCTTAAGGATAATTTGACGTAAGCGGGAGCAACGCGGGTGTCTATGCATACAGGCGCACATATGTGCATATATTTGCACGCCAGGGCGGGGATGTATGTGTACATGTGACCGTTTCTTTAAGTATATATGTGTGTACGTGCGCATGTGTGCACTCGTGCCCGCTAGCTAACCCTCTCCAAACAATTAACAACAAAATAAAAACTAAATAAATAACCCGAATCATAGCCCCCCGCCTCCAAACATAAGTGAACATCCAACAGGTCAAGACATACTTACCAAGAAATCATCTCACCAACGAGACGCCAAAAACTTTAACATTAACACTCGAATTTTAAAGTAACCCCCTTCCTCCTACCCCCACATATTTCCCTTCCCCTCCATGTATCCCTATGCCCTCAGCCACACCAGAAATGAACCTCCCAGACCCTCCCCCACAAGTTCCCTAAAATTCAAACTAAAACATTACCGACATACCAAGCGCTCCCTCCCACATTTCCCCTTGTTCCCTTCCTCTCTTTCTTCCGACCTCCTCGCACCCCTCTGACCTCATTCACTCTATCACTCTTTCATCCTATCATAACGAACATTTCTGTAAAAATCTGAGGAAGCTGCAGACGGCCAAAAAAAAAAAAACGGCCGGGTAGCTGAAACAATAATGTAACTAAACAGAAAGATACGGTAATAAAAAATAAAATATATATATATATATATATATATATATATACATTGGTATCAGGAACGGGAAACTTTTATAATTCATTCACGTGTAAAAAAATAAAACAAAAAAGAGTGAAGAAAGGAAAGAAAAATAAAGGGAGGAGTCAGCTAAACGGTTTCGCCTTTGCTTTCTTAAAGCTGTATCTAGGGATTTAATATTGTAAAATCGAAAATATGTACATTATTAAAATAAAGTTACGTTGCGTTCTCTTCGTAGGTGAAAAAAAAAGCAAAAAATGGAAGGGAAAAAATAAAGCAATATTATGATGTTATTAAAAGTTCCTAGCAGTTAATTACGCTCAAACCTAAGAGACATTCTCTAGTTACAGAGAGAAAGTCTCCTCAACCGAACGTGAATAGTTTCCAAGATCTTTAGATGGAACGTTGTGTGAGCACGAGTCAGAATTGAAAATGAGTTCGTGCTGAATGTTATTTTACTTCAAATGTTCGTGTTGTGTTCCTTACGAGGACGTTAATGCCATCCCCCCGAAAAGATATTCTACCCACCATCATAAAAATGCAATTTACAATTTGATTGTAGTTGCGGTGCCAACTATGTGGGTAGAACAACAGTAATTAGAGTGGGGAGTCTAACAGACCGTACCTAGCAAAATCAGAAATGGGACATACCGAGTAACAGACGTATTTGCCAAAGCTATGTACGGGCAAAATGAATGCCGATGCATTTTGACCCCTCCCTTTACTTAAAAAATCACCAAAAATCAGGAAATTAACCAATTGTAATGAAATTTTCAGTATTTATCAAATAATGATTGCGGAATATAAGGAACTAATTATTTTTTATTTAAATCTTAGTGGAAATGTACTATTTTGTTTAAACAAAAATACCTTTACTAAATTATGGTTTTCAGTAGTAAATAAAAACGCAAGATTTTATTTTTGCTTTTTTTTATATATAAATAAAGCATCGCAATTTGTGACAATAGAAATAAAAGAAAATAATTTTTACAGGAACACTACGAAAAAAGCCCCTAAAGTCCGTATTCGGATATAACTCGAAGAAAAATGAATTTCCCGAACTACCGATATTACCATTGAATTAAGCATTGCTTATTTAATATTTTCACACAAAAAATTATAATTGCAAGAATATTTATACTTGTTTTTAAATTACAGATTTCGCATAGTTTTTATATGCAAGATTTTAATAATTTCCTTGCTTGCAAGAATGTGAAACTTTCGGCGTTACATATTTTTATATAATACTGAACAATGATTAAAAAAATAATTTGAAAACAGGAAAATAGAAAAATAATTAAATAAAAAAATGGAAAAATTTATATAAAGGTTCAGAATAGGAATGTACAGATGCACGTCTGGGATAAAAGAAAACTATCACGCCCTTCCTCCTTTTTAATTACATGGCGTCATTTTCACAGTCTTTCCACTGCCTGAAATTTTGCGCGTTCGTATATTCCGTGTTTACAAAATTTTAGTTTTACTCGATTTTGGGTTTTAATTTATGTTTTGTATAAACAAGGCGTTTTTTTTTAATTTAATCAAATATCTTAGGACTTTACTTTACTAATTATCTTTGAAATAGACGCAGAAAACTAATATTTATCTTTTAAAAGATTTTTACAATGAATTTATTTAACTTCAAAATTTAGCTGAATTGGGTAGCTCGCCGTGAAACATTTTTCATAACTTTTTTTTTCACATGTACCAATAGTTTTTTTCTCTTGGAAATTAAGTTTAGTCCTTAATCTTTCAAATACAATCAAAAAGTAGTCGGAAACCCACAAAAAACTTAAAAAACTAAGTCAACCTATTTTTGTCCGCCCAGTTTTGGCCGTACCTAGCCAAAACATGGGTCATCAATAACTGACCATCTCAATGAAAACTGTAGCGAACTTCAGCACGGATTCATGCTCAATTCTGAGTCGTACTCAAACAACATTCTATCTAAAGATCCTGGAGACGTTCGACTGAGGCGACATTCTCTCTGTAAGCAGAGCGTGATTAACCTTTAGGATCTTCGAAAAATTGAATGTTGCCTTATTTGAATCGTTTCCCCGTTTTTTTTTTCACCCATGATCAGAACGTAACATAATTGTTTATTTTAAATAATGTATATGTTTTCGATTTTTTATTTTAAATAATGTATATGTTTTCAATTTTTTATTTTAAATAATGTATATGTTTTGGATTTTTTATTTTAAATAATGTATATGTTTTCTATTTTTTATTTTAAATAATGTATATGTTTTCGATTGTTTATTTTAAATAATGTATATGTTTTCGATTTTTTGTCTTAAATAATGTATATGTTTTCGATTTTTTATTTTAAATAATGTATATGTTTTCGATTTTTTGTTTTAAATAATGTATAAGTTTTCGATTTTTTATTTTAAATAATGTATATTTTTCGATTTTTTGTTTTAAATAATGTATATGTTTTCGATTTTTTATTTTAAATAATGTATATTTTTCGATTTTTTATTTTAAATAATGTATATGTTTTCGATTTTTTATTTTAAATAATGTATATGTTTTCGATTTTTTATTTTAAATAATGTATATGTTTTCGATTTTTTGTTTTAAATAATGTATATTTTTCGATTTTTTATTTTAAATAATGTATATGTTTTCGATTTTTTGTTTTAAATAATGTATATGTTTTCGATTTTTTATTTTAAATAATGTATATGTTTTCGATTTTTTGTTTTAAATCCCTCGATACAGCTTTGAGAAAGCGAGGGCGAAACCGGTCAGCTAACTCCACCCTCTTTGTCTTCTTCTTACCTTTTTCTTTATTACTTTAAAACGTGTTTTACGCATTTTACTTTTAATCATGAATTATAAAAAAAATTCCTCCATGATTGCAATATATAAATTATGTACCTCCCTTAAAATATATCGAAATATCTTAAGACAAGTTACAATTCCAGTCTAATTAAGAAATTAAAATCGATTCTGCTGATTAAAAGCAAAATAAGATCAGCACAAGAAAACATAACATTCCTACGTTCTGGTGTAAATAATAATATTTATCCTTCGTTGATTTTATTTAAAATAAAAAATCGAGGTTACAACCAAGACATAGAATCGAAAATGCTTTTATTCATAATTTTCTGGATAAATTAGTATTAGATTTACAAGGGTATAAAGATAAAAAAGTAAAATTATGGAGTAGTGAGCATTCTTTCGTGCTGTAACAAAATTCGGTTCGCAAAGTATATTGCAATTTTACAAGAACATAGTCATAAAAAACTAGTTCTTGAATTACAACATTTAATATACAAAATGTTTGGGTGTACCACCAACTCAAATATTGACAAGGACGTCTTAAATCTATCATCCAATGACTTGTCTCTTTCTGAACTTTTAATACATGATCATGGTTTAGAATTTTGTATTCCATTGCCCAACAGAAAAATATTCACTAGTCTCTGAAATGAAACGATCTTGCTCAAAGCTATGCAAATACACCAATATCCCATCTCGAGATTAAATGGCGTTAATACAGTTATTAAAACTCTACGAGAAAATAAATCGTTACCTGGCCGGATAAAAGATCAAGGGTTGTGATACTAAATAATCATGTCTGTCAAACTGAATGACATGGAGAAATTTGTAAAATTTGGCCCTGTCGCAATTCATGATTCTACAACCTCTTTAGAAACCAAATTCCAAAAGAAATTAGTTAAGTGGGTTAAGTGTTGTACTTCCTTCTAGCATGGCTAGTGAGATTAGACCCTCAGGATCTATCCGTCCAAGGTTATATGGTTTACCTAAAACTCACAAGGCGGGATTCCCTTTAAGGCCCATTTTATCTATGGTAAGGTCATCACAGCATAAGGTTGCAAAATGGATCTGAAATATTTTACAAGTATTAGAACATTATATTAAATACTGTCTTTAAGATTCATTTTATTTTGTGGACTTTATTGAAAAGTCTAAGGTTGTTGATAAATTTATGTGTTCTTATAATCTTAGCAACCTGTTTACTTGTGTCCCGATTTTAGAGACTATAGATATCTGTATATATGTGTTATATCTTAGCCAGATATTCCCTTCTCCCATTTCTGAAAGCACATTTGTTGAGTTGATGAAATTTGCTACTACATCTGCTGAATTCAGTGTCAACGATGTATGTATTGGCAAAAGAAGGTGCGTCAATGGGCTCACTCCTAGGGCCAATAATGCCGAATATTTTCGTGGGTTTCCATAAAAAGCAATTACTTTCTGGACCCATGAAACCATTAGTCTATTTTCGATATGTGAACGATACATTTTGTCTCTTCAATAGCCTAACTGAGGCAATTTTTTTTCTACTTAATAAAATTCATTCTGTATTAAATTATACTTATGAAAGAGAGTGTTACTCGTCCATAGCTTTTCTTGATGTATTGGTTCAGAAACATCATCTAGTTACTTAACATCAATATACCCAAACTCTACATTTACGGGACTGTATACACGCTGGGATTTATTTTGCCCTAAAAGACGTAAGATCAATTTTATTTGGACCTTGACAAGAATTGGTACCCTCTTTATGTGTTTATGTCAATTATTCACGTTTACCATGATTGGGAACAGTAGTGGGAAATTCTCCAAAGAAATCAGTTCAAAAATGTTATTTTGCTTCAAATGTTCGTGCTGTGTTTTCTACGAAAACCTCATTATCATCATCCCGAAAAGTTGTTCTACTCACCTCCATTATAATAATAATGTAATTTACAATTTTGAGTGTAGTTGCGGTGCCAACTATTTGGATCGAACAACGTTGAGATTAGATGGAAGAGTCCAACTACACGTAAAATCCGAAATGGGGCATACCAAAAAACGAACGTACTCATGTCGTCAATAACTGACCATCTCATAAAAACCAGTTATGTGCACCGAACTTAAGTACGCACTCATTTTCAATTCAGACTATGCAAGTTCGGTTGAGGTGATATTCTCCGTATAAACAAAGGGAATGTATCTTAGGTTTGAGCGTGATTATCTTCTAGGATCTTCGAAAAATATCATAACGTTGCCCTGTTTTAATCGTTTTCCCTTTTTTCACCCACGAACTGAACCCAACGTAACTTTATGTTAATAATGTACATATTTTATATTTTTCTATTTTAAATCCTTAGATATAGCATTGAGAAAGCGAGGGCGAAACCGATCAGCTGACTCTTCCCTTTAGTCCCCCCCTTTTCTTTATTTTTTAAAACGTGTTTTACGCATTTTACTTTGAATTATGAGTTATAAAAGCATTCCATTCATAATTGTAATATTTAAATTCTGTACCCACCAAATAATTATAAATATATATATATATATATATATATATATATATATATATATATATATGTGTGTGTGTGTGTGTGTGTGTGTTTTAAAATATTACTTAGTATATAGTATATATGTTATTGTTAATAAAATGCATTTTGTCCGTGTGTTTATTTAGTCCTTGTGGACTCCGAAAAACCTAGGCTAATTCTTTGAAATTTCACACATATGCACCTAACGCGTTCTTGAGAGTTCTAAATAGGTTTTGTAAACGAACGCCTCCGCTAAGTATAGAAAATTGAAAAAAAATAAATCCGATTCAAGAAGGAACAGTTCGATTTTGACCAAAGTTAAGATCCTTATACAGCCTAACATCACAAATGCATCTGAAAAGTTTTATCGCTGCAAAAGCGAAAATGTTCAGCAAGTAAGGTAAACAGAAAGTTCCTTAATAAGACACATATGTGTTTGTATTGGGTTGTTGCAAAAATAATGTCGTTTTTTATATTTGACTTCAAAACGATATAATTTTTTCACCAACCTAATAATAAAGTTATTATTTAGAGCACAGTTGAAACGAGAATACGTGAATTTTGCATTTTAGACATTAATTCAATTATAATATAAAAATAATTTAGTGAAATCAACAGTAGTTTCATACAATACAATGTAGACTGAAATGTACTATGAACTAAATTACTGAGGAATGGCATGTGATCTTTTTTCCCGGTGCACCATGGTGGATCTTCGATTAGAGCAGACAATAAAATCGATTTCATTGAAAAATGACAGTTTTACTGATTTCCATAACAATAAAAGTATTTGGGGTGTGAAACATTCGCTTAACCTCATTTAATTTTGGGCAACATCGAGTCTTATTGCTAGTATATATATATATATATATATATATATATATATATATATATATATATATATATATATATATATATAATAAAATTAAAATTTTAAAATGCTCCTCACCAGAAGAAGTGATAAACCGGTATTTTTACATTACATTAGTAGTATAAAAATATGACCGGCTTATGAATATATGGTATTTATTTGCTCCCCCACCGAGCAAATAAGGCACAAGGCCGATTTTTAAAGAGAGGAGTGAAGGGGAAATGGGGACCAACTCCCCGGTGAGTAGGGGAGCTGGATAGTGACAATTGGTATGAAGGGTTGCCCCTACATTGACCAAGGTCTTATATGTGGAGTTGCCCCCACATATGGTCTTTGCTTGCAGTATCTGCCGGAACAGATGGTATTTATTTGCTCCCCCACCGAGCAAATTAGGCACAAGGCCGATTTTTAATGTGAGGAGTGAAGGGAGGGGGAAGGGAAAAAGGGGACTAACTCCCGAGAGGTGGGAAATGGGAGCTGGTTAAAGGTCAGGCATGTGGGGTTGCCCCCACATCTGGTCTTTGCTAGTCATAGCTAGTCATAGCCTGTAGCATCTGTCGGAACAGATACTACACTTTGATCTTGTCCCCCCCCCCGTGCCTCCGAAGCGGGGGGGGGGCTCTCCCGGCTTATGAATATAAATAAAGAAAATATTCGATATAAATTATATATCTGAGAGACAAACGATTGTAAGTGGGCAACCGGCGTATTTTCTTTTGCAGGGAGGGCAGATTCTTCGGTGTTTTCGGCAAGGGTTTCCTTTGATATATTGCCCAACATTTCAAACTTTTAGTAAATGTAGGAAAACAATAGCAATTTTGTTTTTCCATATAACTGGGCTTAAAAACCAGGTATTTATTTCGTTTTTGCTTGTTTCATACTGTAGATATCTCTTCTATTATATGAAAGGTACTTTGTGTGTGTCTGTGTGTGTGTAAGTTCGTTGCCTATGGACTCGAACACAGCTTGGCGGATCTTTATAAAATTTCACACTAAGGTATTTTGTGCCTCTTAGTGGTCTTAGATAGGTTCATGTCTTTCATAAGTATTGATAACCTTAATCCAAAGAAAGTTTTATTACCGCACAAACCGAAGGGCCAGACATATAAAATCAACAGTACGTTCTTTAATATGATAAGGACATATTCGAAATGGATATTTCTTTTTAAAGCACAATTGTTCCATGATATATTTTGAACTTTAATTTAAGCCATGATCACCGCACAAGCAGTAAAGCAAGGCATATAAAATCAACAGTAAGTTCTTTGATATGACAAGGGTTGTTCGAAATGTATGTTTTTGTTTAGAGCACAATTGAAGCATGGTACTTAACTTTTGGATTTGAACCGTTAATTTAAGCCATTATATATAAACTATATGCTCGAAAAATTATTTACACAGGAAAATATATCAGGATTTATTATTGATTACACAAAAATGTTTCGTTTAAATAGATTATTAAATTGAAATAAAAAAAATGGCAAGCAGGTTCTAAATTAAAGCAAATATAAATCAAACACAAATGCCGAATAATATATAACACTAGAATGATTCCAAAACATTATTATCACAATATTATCAAACAACATACCTTCTTTATACAGACGTGACATTAGGCTTATTATCTACTGTTTCAGTTGTTCTGAGGAAGGAACAGAGTAAAATACTACCGTATAAACAAAACTGTCTATGATCGGTTTATAGAAAATAGTCCCATCATTATCATTAATTTCTTTTACTCTTACTTAAAGTTGATATTTGACTATCATATTAAGTGATTATTAGTATATTAGAATGTTATTAATTGTTATTGACATTAATATTCATCGTTTTGTCATAACCAAATTAAAAAAAAAATTTTTTTCGTTAAATTTGTCATTCAACATTAGCCAAAAATAGATGGTAAGCTTAGATTGCTTCAAAATGTGTTTTTTCGAAGTGTTTATCTGAGAAGAAAATCCTATCCATGTAAAACATGACTTGGATTGAACAGATTTGAAATAATATAGCTTTGTTTAATATTTCTCAATTCGTAACGTACCAATTGTTACGGCATTTTTTAAATACTTTTTTTTTATTGTGATGTACTTTGTTTAATTATATTTTTTATTACAGGAAAATATATTTAAAAATAGATTTCGTTTCTTTATTTTCTAACATAATTCCCTTGTAATGACAGAACCGATGGCAGAACATATGACATTAATAAATGAATTCCAATGGTGTCTTCAGATTTCCCGAAAAATCTACCGTTTATTGAAACTTATTCGAATGTTTCAATTGTTAATATATCGATTGACTCATTTCAATAATAAAGATTAATGTATATTTATCTGTACACAAATATATATAAATCCGTCTCGTCACACAAAAGTAAGCAAGATCGAACTTGTCGATCTTCTTAAAATCCGAAATGAATAAAAATCTTGCCCCGGAAAGAAAATAATTATAAATAGAACAATTGCATTAAAAATATAACTGTTTCTCATTTGAAAGAGAAACACTAAATGACATAGAAGAGGGCAAAACAGATAAAAATGAAACGATTTGACTCTTAAGTGGGAATGGCAACAACTTTCTTAACAATTCCAGCAAAATAATTATGAATCGCATAATTTGAAACAGCAAATTTTGAAATTATCGAAACCAAATAAAAATACTCACATAATATGATCACAAAACGTGTCATAAATGAACACATAGTTATATATTATTATATGACAATATATAGATATGAACATATATGTACACGCATAAATATTTTATATACATCGCTCTATGTTAACACGGAAATAATACAATCAATAGAATTATAATGAGATAAAATTAAGAAAAATAAACAAAAGTAATCATAATAGAAATAATGATGATAGTAATGACGACATCAACGTTAAGAGAGTCAATGACGAACTAAACAAAAGCTAATAGAACAACCCAAATTATCAAAAATACTAAAATGCAGCAACCAACTTAAATTAAACCACTACAAATGACCATATACTACCACTACTACTAGATATATCTGAAAAAAATCAAAGTAGAATAGTCACATTGGTTGAGGTGAAATAAGTCTGACACAACTTAAACTATCGAATATATATACATATATATATACATATATAATTTTCAGAATGTGAGAGATTATATAATTATTTCTGCAGCTAAACAACGTCGCAACTTACAAGAGCCATGCCAGCCAACAAACAACATACATATATATGTTACGTATATAAATATTCGTATATATACCTCAATAGAAACCCTATACGCTAATTTGTCTTTATCCACCTTTGCTACGTCGACCTTTTTCTTTCACGTTATCTGTAACTCTTAATGTTTTCACCCCCTACCACCCCTAATAGTAATGTAATGTAATCAGGCTGACCCCTTCTTCCTTCTTCCGTTTTTCTATTCTTACATTTTTCTTTTGTCTTTTTCTTTTCCTTTTTCTTTATCTATATAAATAAAAATAATATATTTTGCTATTTTTATTGAGCACTCTTAGTAACCTCGTTTTAATTCATGAGGGCTATCTCCTGAATACCTTTAACTTGGTATATATATATATATATATATATATATATATATATATATATATATATATATATATATATATATATACAGTGATGATCATATTTATTGGCACGGTAGAATAAAAGTTTCATTTTGTCTAATAAATTCTAAAAAAAGGGATTAAATTAAAGAAAATAACAAAGTATATTATGTATTTTTAACTGGCCTTTCCGATGCAGCAATCGGATTTTAGAAAAAATAAATAACAAAGGAACAACAAACATAATTGCAAAAAACCCTTGTTCAAAATTATTGGCACGGCTTTGTTTTTCTTTTAGTATCAGTATAATATCAATCAATTTCCGGTTTACGTGCTTTCTGAACTTTTTTATAGCCATATTATGCTTGTTTAACGCTAATTCAGTGAATAATTTTTTTCAGATAATTTTTAGATAGCGATTTATTTAAACTATTATAAGTGACTAAATTATAATTTTCAATCGCCATGGTTAAAACTAAGGAACACAGCGAAGACGTCAGGAAGCTTGTTGTAGCATGCCATACCAATGGGGAGGGCTATGATAAGATTTCAAAGAAGCTAAACCTTCCCAAATCCACTGTTAGAGCCATAATAAACAAGTTCAAATCGCAAGGCCACGTTATGAGTTTAGAGGGTAGAGGGAGAAAAAGGATTCTTTCCCCAAGAGATGAACGGAAAATTGTTCGACAAGTAAAACAAAACCCAAGGATCTCTGTTGGGGAGATTGTTGATGAACAGAGCACCTCTGGAGTGAATGTATCTCGACATACAGTTGGTAGAGTTTTGAAGAGAGCTGGTTTAAAAGCATGTCGTCCGAGAAAGACTCCCTTATTGAAGCCTATGCACCTGAAAGCAAAGCTAGCCTTTGCAAAACGTCATATTGATAAAGATGTTGCATTCTGGAAACGTGTTCTATGGACTGACGAAACGAAAATAGAGTTATTTGGCCATAATAAAGTGTCTTATATTTACAGAAAATCTGGCGAAGCTTTCCTGCCTAAGAACACCATACCCACAGCGAAGCACGGTGGAGGAAGTTTGATGTTTTGGGGATCCTTTGCTGCCTCTGGACCAGGGCGACTTGTTAAGGTCACAGGTAGCATAAAAAAGGAAGATTATGTTAAAATATTGGATGAAAACCTGAAAGACTCTGCTAAAGAGCTCTCACTTGGTCGTCGTTGGTGGTTCATGCAAGATAATGACCCAAAGCATTCGGCTAAACTGACTAAGAAATGGCTTGAGGACAATCATATTAATGTTTTGGAGTGGCCATCACAAAGCCCAGACCTTAATCCAATTGAACATTTATGGAGAACATTAAAATTGAGGGTAATGCAAAGGAAGCCTAAGAATCTTATTCAATTGGAGGATTATTGTCAGGAAGAGTGGGCTAAAATTACTACTGAAGAGTGCAACAACTTGGTTGTAAACTATGAAAAGCGACTGAGGAAGGTAATCAAGGCCAAAGGCTATACAATTGATTATTAAATAAATCGTGCCAATAATTTTGAACAAGGGTTTTTTGCAATTATGTTTGTTGTTCCTTTGTTATTTATTTTTTCTAAAATCCGATTGCTGCATCGGAAAGGCCAGTTAAAAATACATAATATACTTTGTTATTTTCTTTAATTTAATCCCTTTTTTAGAATTTATTAGACAAAATTTAACTTTTATTTTACCGTGCCAATAAATATGATCATCACTGTATATATACGTTTTTATTTTTTATTACCGTATCTTTCTGTTAAGTTACATTATTGTTTCAGCTCCTCGGCCGTTTTTTTTTGGTCGTCTGTAGCTTCCTCAGACTTTTACAGAAATGTACATTGTTATGGGACGAAAGAGTGAAAAAGCCATATTTGCTCTAGAACAATATTGAGCACTTTCTTCAGTTTTTATTAATTACCATTTCTACTATATATATATATATATATATATATATATATATATATATATATATATATAGTAATTTATAAAATATATATGGCGATTAAGCTACACTGAATATTCGACGTTTCATCCACTCTAGGATTCCTCAGGCTTATGCGCGAATTCTGTGGTTGTTTATCGTTTTTATATGGTCCCTTTTCTATTAAGGATTTAGTTAGCCAATCAACTTTCTAGTATCCACCGCGCCCTTCCTATCAGCCAATGGGCATGCATTTTATCGGACAAAGGATTTGTTTTGAAACTAAGTTAGTGTTTTTTTTTAGTTTATATATATATATATATATATATATATATATGTGTGTGTACATACATATATGCACATATATATACACATATATACACATACATATATGTGTGATCATTTATGTATATTCATGTTTATTAAATTTATTTATTTGTTTATTTTGTATTGTTTTTATTAGTTTTAAAACTATTTTGTATCGCTATCCTAGAGTAAATTTTATTTTGTGAACAGTTATTTGCTATTTCTCTTCTACAGTTTAATAAATGTTGGGATTCTTTAAAGTACAGGATAGAAACTTTTTCATGAAGGCATAATCTACATGGATCGCCTAGATGCCTACACGTGGTAGCTTGTCTTATTATTTTCCATTCGACTACGGGCGAATGTCCACTCTCTTTGAGTTCCCAGTATTTATTCGTTAGTGTTGTTTTTATACGGTGTTTTTTATTGTTGAATGTACTTTTGTGGTCATAGTATCGGGTTTTGAAATCTAAGGAAGCTAACTACTAAATAGCTCTACCAACGTATTGAGCACTTGTGAAGTAAATACTTAAAGTTTACGCATAAATCTATACTTTCGTATATTAATTTTATGTGAGCAAATGAAGTAGTTATATATATATATATATATATATATATATATATATATATATATTCGTAGCGGTGAGAAGCACTAATCGTCGCATAGGCGGTAGAGTTTAATTCAATCCTGGCATGTGGTAGTTGCTAGTCTCGCCGCACTTATGAGCTGTGATACAGCGAAACGTTATTCCATGTCGATGACTATATATATATATATATATATATATATATATATATATATATATATATATATTAGAAGTAGAAGAAGAAGAAACAGAGCTGTAAAGTAGCAATTTACAAGAAGATTTTATTATTCGGCAGAATACTCCAAAGCTGGGTGTTCCTTATTTCGCGGAGTTTCAAAGAATGCTATTTCTTCTCATCAGAGGAAAAAATGTTAGCAAAATAATCAGGTGGTCACGTTAAAAATTTTAACATTTCTATGTATTTGCTGGTTTCTGCATAGAATGAAACTTAAAGCTTTATGATTTGTAGCCACAAAACTTAAAAAAAAAACATAAGAATATATATGTGGACAACAGTTTATGCGGAGGTATAAGAGCAAAACATCCAACCTTGATCGCCTTTTGGGACCCGTGACGCAGTGGATAGAAGCATTGAATTTCTACGGTTCCGGTTGAGCATTGTCTAAAGATAGCGTCTTCAATCCTACCGAAAGTCGGCCAAAGTATTAGTTGGTCAAAACGTGGTGAGACGACAACTACGAAGGCAGTAATTACTAAGATATACAGTTAAAATATGCAACATGCCTATCCCTTCGGGGTTAACCATCTGATTAAGAGCAGAGGAATAGTTGGCGACGTCGTGAAACAATAACTATGAATACGATAGCTTTAAATGAAAATTTGTGAAATTTAGCACGTTATATGACAACATTAACACAAGCGCAGATCTAAAATTTTAAGCTTATCTGCCCAGTAATAAACAATTGGCAGCCATTTTGGTGATTTGAATTTTTTTCAGTGTGCCAACTTCATATGCAACCCAATGCTAAATTATGGTGAAGTGCTAAAAGTCAAGGAAACATTGATTATTCTAGGAATTGAGAACAACAATAATAAAGAACAAACAACTTCAATATGGTTTCATAGTACAATCAATATCTTATACAATTGCCATTTTTATTGACAAGAGCAAAAAGCCTTTGGTTCATTGAAGATGTCAAACTTTCGATTTCATCTGATGAAATGTCTTTGGCAGCAGTCAGAATAGCATTCCAGAGGTCATTCTTGGAGTTGTACTGCCTTCTTCCGGAGTAAATATTTTATTTCAAGATTCTCCACAGATTTTAGATGGGATTTAAATCTGGAGAACAGGCTGCCCATCGCATTATTTTCCCATGTTCGGCAAAAACTCTCTCCAAACATTTAGTGGCTATCATTTCAGAAGGAGACGATGCATTATCATGCATGAATACCATCTTTGTCCGGAATGCAACATTATTCTTCTCATGCCAGGGTTCCAAGTGTTCCTTAAGGAAGTCAATGTAGAGTTTGGCGGTAATTTTCACTCCATCTGTAACTCGGAATAATCCTACCAGTTCATTGCCAATGATTGCAGCCCAGAACATCACACCACCACCTCCTTGTTTACGTCTGATCCTTTGGGGGCGTAGACCCTCATCATTAAATTATTAACTTTACTGAGTAATATGAATTAAGCTTAAGAAATCACAGCCAAATTCTCGATGCATAAGGTTGTCTTAGGTTTTATTTTTCTTTACGCACATATGTGCGAATGTCTGTGTATGTGTCCAAATGGGTTTCTGATACGTATATAAATATGCGTATATATGCCTCAATAGAAACACTATACGCTAATTTGTCTTTATCCACCCCTTACGTCGACCTCTTTCTTTTGGCACGTTATCTCTTAACCCTTAATGTCTTCACTTCCTCCCATTCCTTATAGTAAGTAATATAATCATGCCGACTCCTTCATCGATCTTCTGCCTTTCTGTTCTCTATTTTCTTATTTTCTTTTGTCTCTCCTTTTTCTTTTCGTTGCCCCCTCATGTTCCTTTTTTTTACCTCTTTTTTATCTCTGTCTACTCTTTCCATTTAAGTCTTTACACACTTTTTCCCTTACCGTCTACTATTTTGAGTCTAAAATATTACTTAATGTCACACCCACTTAAATTTTAGCGTTTTAACATTTTGTTTTTATAAATAAAAAATATATTTCACTTCTTTCATTTGTTAACCAGATGCCTTCTGTGGCAAATAAACATTTTCAAGTCGCCTGACGAGTGACTTTTGTTTTTTTTTTGCAAATATATATATGAAAATACAATGAGCGCATTATGTGTATATGAGTGGGTATATGTGTAAATGTACATATACTGTGTATGCGAGTGTATCTGTCCGTGTCTGTATACTTGGTTTCATAGCATAATGAAAAATGTTTTGAAAGAAAACTGTCTATTTAATAAATATATATAAGCCGGCAAAAACCACCAATTAAATAACAACAAAAACAATCGGTCAGTCGATGGAATCAAGAAACATAATCTAGAATGTTTAAGAAGCTTAATTGCTCGAAGCCAATAGGATTACCGTTCAAGAATACAAGTATGAAGCCGGTTATTTTTATTTTCTTTATTTATTTTATACAACATTGTTTCATTCGAACAACCGAGCATTGATCTTGTAAAATGTGAATGTAGGTTTTTTTCTCCTGTCTGTGTAGTTTACTAGAAACAACGTTGCAAAGACGACGCCCGGATTGAATGATTATCCGGCGTATTTATTTTTTAGATAGTATCATTATTTAAAACCTTTTGATGATAAATAGTTTAACTGTATGCATATGGGTTTTTAAAATCGACCTAACATACTTTGCCTTCTATTCTGATATCATAGAATATATATATATATATATATATATATATATATATATATATATATATATTTACAAAGGAGTCTTATCAATTATATGTATAATACAAAAGTCACTTTGTGGTTGCAGGTGTTAGTTCCTTCTTTATAGGCTTCGAAATAGCTGAGCCTATCCTTTGCAAATCTAACACAAAGGTAATTTATATGTCTGGCAGTGTTCTTATATATTTTTCTACAGTAAGTAATCCGCTAATGATCGAAAATCGAAAAAAATCCGATCTTGAAAATAGGATTTCTTCTCTTATAGATAAAAAGGAAGAATTTTTATAGTAGAATATTTTATATTAAATCGGCCAAGGGAAATAATTTTGTCATATTATTAGCTGGTGTAATGCATAATATTCCCCTGTGAAAATGATCCCTTTTTATCCATAAGAGGAAAAAATACTATGGATCATCAAGACCAAATATCAGTTAACGTACTATTGTAAAAAAACCTAGATGGAAGTTGATGAAGGACATTATCATTATTAGTATTTTTTGACATAACCGGGATGGTAGCTATCTTTAATATTTCTGGAATAACATCTTTTTTAAAATGAAAATAGACCATAAAAATGTCGTAAAAATGTAAACATAATGTAGATAAGCTCTCAATCAAAGAAGAGGACAAAATTAAATCTGGTGTTTTAGGAATTATATCATTTGTATATGTATATATGTATATATGTATATATGTATATATGCGTATTATTATTATTATTATTATTATTATTATTATTATTATTAATGTTATTATTATTAATGTCATTATTATTATTATTATTATTATTATTATTATTATTATTATTATTATTATTAATGATATTAATGATATTTCCTTTCTATAAATTTATTTATTAATTTATCATTTAATATGATTTTCCTCGAATAAAAATTTGATTATATTTCATGTGAGAGAATGTTTAACAGAGACAGCAGCGATAGTTAAACAGATGCGTGGCCATGTGTGGTCATAGAAACGACAACAAACAAAATATACAGTTGTGTTTGAATTTATCATTAAATTATTTTCGATATATATATATATTAATGCTATTTTTTGTACAATGGTTCTTATCCCTGTTGCTTTTGATACATTTATTATTATTATTATTATTATTATTATTATTATTATTATTATTATTATTATTATTATTATTAGTTGTATATTTAATTTTCTTTTAAATAATTATCAGAGACTTATCGGGAAATATTCCAAACAAGCTCTAATCAGCAGAGTCGATACTCATACACATGTTCTATTATAGAAAAGCGGCACAGTCTGTTTATTTATTACTTTATTGCGGTTGGATCCGTTTATCATTTATTTTATTTTATTTTATGTGTTTGTTGTAAATATTATTATTTTATTCACTTCATTTATCTTTGCCTCTTTCTTCTTTATTTTATATAGATGGTAGAATTTTTCTTACGTATTTTATATATTATTAGCGTAATAAGTACATTTGTTATGTAGCGGTTGGCTAGGGCCAACCGATACATAAAGGTTAAAATAAAATCCCTTTTTATTAACTTGATAAGTGGACATCGAATGTTGATAGTCCACTAGTATGAATTAAAAATAAAGAATTCGCAGTGTAAATAGAAAAAGTCGGACGATCGTAATTGTTGACAAAAACGATAATTTAGGTTACTGGAATTCGCATATGTTGCACGGAATTCTACGGCGAACAAAAAAAAAAAAACAATGAATGGAATTTCCTGATGACAGGTGAATTATCGGCACGTGCAGAAGTAATCGTCCGACTAAATAAATAAAACAAAAACGTGCTAAGGACTCACGTGGAAGCCGAGACCTAAATATTCTGTTGGTTATATGTAAATTAGCTCTAGGACGCGTGACGTCAGAAAGTTGAGCTGAATGCCATATAAGGAACAGACGCGCGACAGATAACAGAGCCAGCAGAGAGAGGAGAAAAAAAGGGAACAGAATGTCGCTGAAGACCGTATCGTCGAGACGTCATTTTCCCTCCTCAGATCACTGTGAGAACGCTGTTACTATCGCTGTGAACTTCAAAACCACCAAAAGAAAAAGACGAACTGTTTAAATTGTAAATATGTATGATATTGTAAAATATAATTTTATACAAAAACAAACGCAATTGTGACTTACGTCTTTAATGCATGTTTTTAAGTTACGGCTGATCGTTCTAAGTTGTCAACCGATTTGTTTTCAGGTTTAACACTGTTATGACATTTTTTGACAGTTGACGAGAGGCAAGATAAGAAAAAAGTGCCAGTCTAAGGTGAGATAACTCACTAGTCTTAACTCGTTGTCATGACAACCGCTTAGTAAACAGGTGAAACCACGGACGATCGACGTAATTAAAACTGCTGCGTGCCACAACCAGGGGGTCCTACGAACTACTACGATTCCCAACCTGGGGGCCACACCACAATACAACACATTTAGTATAAATCATTTTTAATACTTAGGTATATTTTTATTGCATTTTATACAATTTTTTTGGTTATATTTTATTTTGTTTATTTCCTATGTATTTTTTATTATTTAAATTATATTTCATTTATCTTGTATAGCTTATGTGTTTTTATTTTAAATATTACAATTTCTTTTATATTTGAAACATATTATTATTATTATTATTATTATTATTATTATTATTATTATTATTATTATTATTATTAGCCTGGCACGGCAACAAGGGAGAAACAGAAGCAGCAAAACTAAAGCGGGCCTGCTAGGACACTATATATACAAATGTAAGAGAAGTTTGGAATATTTTAGTTGTTTTAAAATATATATTTTTTTAACGAATTGTTATAAAATTTTAATTATAGAATACTATTAAAATCCCCCCAAAGCCTCCAAGTTTTCAAGTAGTTTCAGGCCATAGAAAAAAAGATATAATCATTTCAATATTCAATTTGGCTACGCTTATTGATATATATATGTATATATATATGTATACATGTATATATACATATATATACATATATATGTATATATATATATATATATATATATATATATATATGTATATAAAGATAGATAGATGTACAACATGTCTGGCAAGTTCGAAATCTCAGCGACTATTAATCAGAATTTAACAAATGAAGGTTTGTTGGAAAGCTAATGACCCGGATTGTGTAGTGAACTATGTGATATTTGCACTTAATCTCGCATATCATTGTTTAAACAAGTGGGGGATCACTTTTCTATTTTAATTTCACATAAAATGAGCACCCACTTTACAGACACCTTAGCTATAAAAGGGTGTTTATTTTACGTTAAATTAATATGGAAAAGTTATCCCCTACTTTTTAAAGTGTAATTCATTCATAACATTGAAATTTCTCATTTCCCGGGATTTTAACCTTTGTTTTTGTTTTCAGCACCCTCGAAAACCTATAATAGTTGTAATTCTAAAGGACATTTGTGGATGGAAACATCCTGCACCTTTACCAATATTTTAATCATAGTCATTTGTTTTCCTAGTTTAACGTATTAATTACAAGATATCTGATATTTCCCCAAAATCTCCGGCCTTGATGGAGGGGAGACTAAAACTTGCTGCTCTGGTTTCAAATCATCTTAAATAACAGCATGGGGAAACTTGATTTTAAATATTTCTTATATGTTCTATATCATTTTTTAGATTGCACATGTAAAGTAAATTTCACAGTGTATAAGGATTATTTGATACTGGAGATAATCATCATCGTACCCTATTTCCAAAAGAGGGGAAATATAACATATGAGAAATATTTGGAGTGTGTGTGTGTGTGTGTGTGTGTAGTTTCGGAATTATTTGTGTTAATAATCTAAATATTTTGTGATTATTTTGTTTACTTATTCATTATTTATTATGATAATTATTTTTTGCTAATATTCAGTCATTTATTTTGTATATTATATATTTACTATTTTTAATTTGAATGGCATTAGTTATTATATATGTACATAGAAATATATAGTTTCAAAGAATGTATTTTATCTTCAGAGGAAAAACATTTTCTATACCCACATATATAATTATATATATATAATTATATATATATATACACACACACTTATATATTTATATATATATATATATATATATATATATATATATATATATATATGTAAGAAAAAGAATAAAAACAACAACACAACCTATATACTAATGCATATAAATTTAATCATTGATCATTGATTGATAGAAAAATTACATCAATTGGGTGTAAGATGAATATGCTTTTTATCATCTGATGAGAAGAATTAGGCTTCGAAATACCTAGGTATAAAGAGCATATCCTTGATCCCTTATTGATGCAATCTCTCTATTTAATCAACGATTAAATTTATATGCATTAGTATATATTTTTATATTGTCATTCTTTTATTTTGTCTTTTCTATGTAAGTTCCTCCTCAATTGTTGAGCTTTGATTTATCCCGATAAGTCTTCTTTTAAAGAATTTCTCTAATTCTCTTTAGCTCACCCAATATATATATATATATATATATATATATATATATATATATATATATATATATATATATATATATATATATATATATGCGTTTTATTTTTTATTACCGTATTTTTCTGTTAAGTTACATTATTGTTTCGGCTACACGGCTGTAAAAGTCTGAGGAAGCTACATGACGGCCAAAAAACGGCTGTGTAGCCGAAACAATAATGTAACCTAACAGAAAAATACGGTAATGAAAAATAAAACGCATATTTGCTCTACAACAGTATTGAGCACTTTCTTCAGGTTTTTATTAATTACCATTTTTACTATATATATATATATATATATATATATGAATATTTTATTTAATCACATAAATCAATATACGAAAATATAATTTGATGCGTAAATTTTCAGTATTTACTTCAACAATGCTCAATATGTGTATGTAGTGTTATAATACCAACATGTGTCTAATTATATATGATATGTCCTTATATAGATTCATTCATGTTTTTTCTAGATCCATTTGATATACGAGATGATATAATAAATACACGATCAAGGGAAAGTGAATGAGAGTAAGTGAACACCTTAGATTATAATATAATTTAAAAAGACGACAATCGTATATAAATTGCTACATATGCATATACAAGGTTTCCTAAATACTACTAAAGGATTTTGAAATATAATAGATTCTTTATTTTGGTTTTATCTTTCCGTGATTTTAACACAATCGGACTAAGACACTGGAAAATAAAAAAAAATGCAAAATTAAAACAATCTTTATGAAAAATACAGTCTTTTAAAGGTTGCTTTTTTTTCAGCTTCGCGTATTTGTTGTGCTCGTTCCAAAACATTATTTATGGCAGAATGCTAAATCTCTGGATTGCGATTTAACTCCCTTATTTCGTTCCACGAGCTGGCACACCTCGAAATGTCCACAGCGAAACCCTTGCAAAAATTGAAGGAAAACACTAGCAACAAAATAAGGGATTCAAATCACTATCCAGAGACTTTGCACAAATATCCGAAGCTGAAAATGGGCAACATTTAAAAGACATTTTCATAAATAAAATTTGTTTGTATATTGCTTTCTTTTAACAAAACAATTTCCACATGTCTTAGTCAGATAGTGTTAACATTACAGAAAAATATGAACAATTAAAAACAAATCTATTTAAGTTTAAAACCCTTCAGTAAATTTTTGGACATCCCGCATATATTTACTCATAGGAGAGAAAAAAAAGAATGACACTATAAAAAAATATATTAATACCCCCAAATTCAATCGTTGGTTCAATGGGTAAATTCCATCAATAAGGGGTGTAGGATAAATATGTTTCAAACGAGACGCATTAGGCTTCGAAATACCATCGATTGCTAATTGATGCAATCTCCTTATTGAATCAACGATTACGTTTATATGCATTAGTATATATTTTTATGTTGTGGTTCTTTCTCTTTTATATAAACTCCAACTCAATTGTGGGCTTTGCATTATCCCGATAAGTTTCCTTTTAAATAATTCATCTAAGCCTGTTTTGGCTCCCCCATATATATTTATTATATATTAAGTCTAATTTAATTTATTACTTAAGCATTATGCGTAAACCTGAAATTGTATGAGATATATCAAGATTTAAAATATATTGATAAGACGCATTAACATATAATAAGTTTGGGAGGAGGACGTTGTTGATAATAGGTTTGCGTTTCGAGATGAGAAATGTTTCCGAAATTCTTAAGTTACCAAAATGTTTTTTAACAAAGAGGCTGATATCGTTTCTCGATGGGTGTTATTGCATGAGATGATGTGTTTAAAGAAGGAGGAGATACGGGTGTTTAGTTATTTCTTGATGCGCAAGGGTATAGACATGGTAGTACTGCGTATCTAAGAAGTATTACACTTAACACATTGCAGAACAGAGATAACATTCGTGCGTATGCATAACCCCGTGTTAAAAATAAGGCAGTTGGTCATGGAGCAGTTCTCAGTTGTGTTTGCTGTATGTATTTCGGAGAGGTGTTGTCGCAAAGAGGTACTGGTGATGATTACTTAGATATCTAAATTCTCAATATGAATGGCATTGCGAACAGCAATGGAGATTTTAAATCTACAAGACCCGTTCCTTTGTCTGTTTTTATTTATTTATACGCTATATACAGGCAGTATTTTACACGTTTAGTTGCAAATAAATCTGTATTCCTTCTCTGATAGGTTGTCTTACGATCTGATGTTATGTTCAAATGGATACAAAACTTTACCATACTTGTATGATACACGCTCAATCACGTGATAATTTTTGTACGAATTGAAATAATGAGTTAATTTGTAATGCTTGATTATTTCTATATTTCTTAGTCATTATTTTGGGAGGCAAATAGTACAGTTTGCAACTGTAAGAATGGAATACTTGATGGGCGGAGTTTTGTGGGGGAGGTGGGGGATCATTTTACACAATGAGATATTTAGTCTAGTCAATATATGTATTGTGGTAGGATACTCATTCTCTCAATGGGATTTAAACACATTTATTGCAGTGCTACTTTTTAGCAGATTGCTTCTGGGCGCCAAATTGTTTTGTAATAAATAGATATTGTCAAATGTTTTCATCATCGATAAGAAAACAAAATCTTATTTGATTAAACTACTTATGATTTTATGTATGTTTTTAATTAACTATCGTATATATTTTCCAAAAATAATATTGTGACAATTAGCCATATTTACCAAAGACGTCCGTTGGCTTTAAATGACCAAGACATACTGATTGTTTATGCTTGTTTTGCTAAGGAGTGGAGTTTAAAAAAGCTATCTTCAACCATCTTACTGATCGATGTAGATTTCGGAAGAGGGCTGAATATCGCTTTGTTAAACGCCATTGACAAATTATGACAAGCTCAGCAAGCAGCAAGAAATAGTGGTTTGGCAAATATGAATTCCTCCCAAGGCGATACATTATCTATCCACGAAAATAAATAATTATTAACATAATTGTCTCTGGTTAGTTGTATAAAATTATAAAATGGAATGATAGAACGCTTCAGTAACTGACGAATAAATGATATATTTAATCAATTCCCAAATAGATTATGAATTGGATTCATCAACGGAAGAATTCTAAGTAATATTTCTTATTTTATATAAATTGACTGAATGCCATATAATTAAGTCAGACAAGTAATGCACCTTATTTCAGGTCTACTAATGACGATTATCAGTATACTTGTTTGAAACTAAATTTAGTTAAGATAATTAATCGCTCGGATAACAGTACTCTTTACGATTATTAGAAGGTACATTTCGTCAGTAATTTCGTTGTTCAATAATACGCTCGAAGATTTCATGCGATTTATGATACGAGAACATGTTAAACACATGTATTTACAAATTTCTGGATATTTTATAATCCTATTTGGGATAACATATCCTTTCCATATTAAATCTATTATGGAGAATTAAATTTTGATGTTGTCACTATTTTCTTTAATACTACTAATAAAATTATAACCAGTCATTACATATATAATCAGGAAATAATTGGACATAAATACGCCAATAAAGACCCATGTAAAAATTAAGCCACATTTGACCAATACTACAACTACTGCTACTACAACAACTACTATTGCTATTATTATTTCACAATTACTTCCCCACAGTTCTACTATAACGACTAATATTAATAATCAAATGAACAATACTTAAAATTGTAATTAAAATCTGTTGGGTAGCATTACAGAAAATGTTCAACAAATCCCCGTTAAATACTAAAAAGCTTATAAATTCGTCTACACTTTTTTCTGGCAAGGCAAGGAACCAGAGTAGTCACGCTTACACGATGTTGCATTGGCTGTGAAGAACAACCAGCTGTCAGTAGTTGAGCTTCCATCCAAAGGTACGTCAAGAGTTGCAAAAACCTAACGCAATCTTCCCTAACCGGTATATACATGCAACTGGGGACCGTTTGTAAATTTCATACTCCTATGGAAATTCCTCCTTTAGAGGGAGCCGGATAAAATCGCTTAGGGTTAGTGCCGTTTCCATTTTATTGTCAGGTACTTCGAACTTTCTTCAGTGTTTTTACTTGAAGGTAAGCTTTAGACGAATTCAACTTTGAAACCACTCTATCACCATTTAATTTAGTGAATAAATCTTTTGGAAATTGCAGGGAATATGAATGGTCTTTTAAACCGTCATTTAACCCCGCATAATATGATTTTTTTTTATTATAGTTTAATAGAATTATGAAATTATATCAATTTATATCCAACCTTTCTAATTTCTCATCTATGTGGTCCAGTGTCGAAAATGGTACTTTTATTTTATGTTTTAAATGGCTTTAACATATTTTAAAAATCCAACTTCTCTTTCAGTGCACAGACTGAGTTCATCTTAAAAACACACGAAGGAAATCGCTTTTCAAATCCGTCTATGAACACATACCCTAGGAAATTACTAAAACTCTAGAAAAGACCTACAGTCTGTAGTGGAATTGCGCCATAACATAATAGTTTATCCTAAATAATTACAAGAAACTTTCTTAACCACTGATTGTAATGGCTGCCCGAAAGTACTTCCCTCAAGCTGCTATGGTTAACATTCACACACAATACGAATTGGAATAAATAAATCGAAGCAATTGCCAAGTCTGTTTGGAGGAAGATGAGATCTCTCTACCGTGCGAAAGGATACTCACACTTGAGAGTAGCTTGTATCCCTACAATGCCACGGTTCGCCCATGCATGGGGTGTTATTACTTACATCTGGGCCACTAGGCTTACGCTCCTTCTCAGGGTAAAAGAAGTAGTCGCCAACCTAATAGGTCCTGAACTATAAACTAAACTCTGATCTTTGTCCGATCGCGAAACGTGGCATTACTATGCTTGTTTTACAGTATTTTAATGGCAAGTGTTCTGACGAACTCCGAGCACTACTACCCCCTTGATAACAATACCATCGACAAACTCGACAAGAAGCAAAATCCCACCCTTACATTGATTAGATCTCTACATGCCGAAAAGCCGTCTACACGAATTGCTTTTTTCCCTTTGACTGCTGTACTTTGGAATTCCATCCTGGGCCCCTGCCTCGCTGACTGTATTGACATAGAGAAATTCAAGTGTAATGTGAACAGACATCTCGCTGCCCAACTCCATAAATAGTATCCCTGCTGATGTTGCGAAGCTAATCAAAAACCTTGATTCGAGTAAAGCAACTGGCCCTGACGGTATTCCAATTATAGTACTCAAAAAACTTCAACCTGAATTAGCGCCCATACTTACAAAACTGTTTAAACGTTGTCTTAAGGAGAATAGTTTCCCATCTCCCTGGAAAATCTCATCAGTATGCCCTGTATTTAAGAATTCAGGTGATCGCTCATCCCCCTCTCAGTACAGGCCAATAAGTCTCCTGTGCGTCATGAGTAAGTTGCTAGAATCTGTGTTAAATACAGAAGTAATCAAACATCTCAACAAAAATAACCTTCTTAGTGACACTCAATATGGTTTCCGTTCTGCTAGATCTACAGCAGATGTCCTTACAGTTATATCGCATAGGATTAGCAAATCTCTCGATGGTGGCAATCTTTCTAGGGCAATTGCTCTTGACATATCTAAAGCCTTTGATAGGGTATGGCATAAAGGTTTACTTCATAAGATCGCTAGCTATGGTATAGCTGGAAAAGTCTTCTCAATTATTAAATCATTTCTTTCTGATAGGTTCATAAGAGTAGTAGTTGAGGGGCAAAAATCAGAAGCTCACAGTATTAATGCCGGTGTCCCTCAGGGATCCATCCTGGGCCCAACTCTTTTCCTGATCTACATTAATGATCTTCCAAATCATATCCTTACATCATTTGTAGACATTTATGCTGACGACACTACCATTTATGGTAGCACATCTAAGACAGTAAACGACCAAGTTCTCTCCAATTCTCTCCTCTGATCTTGAGCACGTAGTACAATGGGGAAAGGAGTGGCTGGTTACTTTTAATGCATCTAAAACCAAGCTTCTCTCTTTACATCATCAACATTCTAATTCACATTTGTCATCAATTGAAATGAATGGCTCTCGTCTTCAGGAGGCCTCAAGTTTTGACAAGCTTCTGGGCTTGACCATTACTCCTGATCTTAAATGGAACACGTATATCAAATATGTTGCCAAGGCCGCTGGAAAAATGGTGGGATCTTTCTATCGATCCAGTAGATATCTCACTGCTGATGCTATTCTCTACCTATATAAGAGCCAGGTACGTCCAAGGATGGAATACTGTTGCCACATCTGGGCAGGAGCTGCTAGAAAGGACTTGTCCTGCCTTGATAGAGTTCAAAATAGACTTCGTAGCCTCGTAGGAGATGTCCTTTTCTCCTCCTTGCAACCTCTATCTCACAGAAGAGATGTTGCGAGTTTGTCTCTGATGTATCGTTATTTTCATGGAAAGTGTTCAACTGAGCTTCAATCTATGGTCCCCCCTCGCCAAACTTTCACAAGAAACACTCGTCTAGCTGTAAACACTATCAATAATTTCCCCCACTCTTTATCTGTGCCTAAACCTAAACGTAGATTCCATGAACAAAGCTTCTTTCTTAGAACTGCACGCCTGTGGAATTGTCTTCCGTTTTCCTGCTTTCCGGCTGACTAAAATATGGTTGTGTTCAAGTCTAAAGTAAATAAGTTCTTGATGAGCCGTTCCATATAAGTTATTAAATTTACCAAATTTTCATTACTAATGATTACTATATTGACCAATTTCTACTGTACACTCTTTAACCCTTATCCTTGAGTGGCCTCTGGGCCTTGATAATGTGGTGACGCCTTTGTAAAAAAAAAAAAAAAAAAAAAAAAAAAACTAAGTTGCTCTGTGACTTTTTTGGAGTGAAATAACAATAAGAAAAAGTAAATCTTTCCATTTGCTTCGACTCATGTTTTTCTACGGCGTGAATATTGTTACATTAAGAATTAATGTGCAATTCACATAAATTAAACAATACAATCCAGTCAAGATCATAAATATTTCAGGAACTAAGAAGTACATGAACTTTAAATTTGAGTTTTTCCCATGAACAACATGTTATGATTTACTTCTATTTTGAACTTCCATTTGGTACTCGTTTTCTAATCTTTACTATGTTCGTAAACAGTGGAAAACCTATTTTTCTAATTGTTTTGTTTTTATTACTTGTATATCATTTCCTAAAGAAAATAACAGTTTTAGGGTCAGCTCATTTATTTTTATGTTTTGCTTATTTCTTCGACTCTTCTTTAATTCGTTTTTAGCCAAAAATAAGTTCTTTTCCGATTGCAACTTCTTTTTTGTCAGACAACGAGAACATTCTGGCCTGGACATTCACGATTAAAGCAAATTTTATCCTTCAAAACGATTGTATTTATATAACTTTTCGTAACAAATATTGCATATATAATTTTTTTTTACTTGGATTCGGCGTTTGTCTTACTGTCTGTATCCGGCAATGCGTTTCTGTTCAATCTGATTATTATTTTAAAACATATTTATTAGATGCTGACATCCCACTGTTAACTTTTGCAGCGCAACGTTTGGATACTGTTTCATGATACTAAGAATGCTTGATCCAATTTCTTAAGTTTTTTGGTGGCGTTAAACCGCATACAAAAGTTAGAGATTTAAACACGTCGCTCGGTAATCCCGTTATTTTAAATGTCTCACACTATGTGTTACTCATACGTGCATTAGAGCAGATCGAATTTGGAACCCTGGTGGTGCAATCGTCATGATAGTAAGGGTTTGACATAGAAAAGACTAACACGAAATATGTTTTTCGAAATCGTTATCTTTGTGTATGAGTATCTTGTGTAGGAGACGGGGAGTCTCGTCGTGGGCGACGAAGCGTTTCACTGAAGAACCACGGCAACACACAGCGAACCAACAACCAATGACAGCCACGGCGCGAAGGTAACTAACAAAGCTCAGCTGACTGCACGAATAGAAACGGAACCCAACGGTCACTGTACTGATCGCCACGAACGTCAGAACCCGACTGCCTCGCACCTCCGATGGACCGATTTTTATTCCTCAAGATGGCCTAGCTAATTTGCATCCCCGCGAGATCTCGCGCGATCCTGCGAGATTCCGTCTCTAATAAAAGCAGGCAGGCGCCATCTTGAAACTCTTTCGTCCGCTGCTCCGACCACAGGATCAGCCACCACCCCACACGCCAGGCACACACGGACCCTCTTGCGCCGAGGGCTACGGTTAGTCTCACACTCCCCCCTGGTCTCCAGATCATATACGTGACACGGCGGACGTGGCCGTTTGATTCGAGCACTCCTGCGGAGGGGTATTGCCGGGACTTCCTCATCGGAGCTCTCAGAAGTGTCATCGGAAGCATCAGCATCAGCATTAGAGCTCGCAGTTGAGTCATCAGGTTCGTGGGGCACAGGTTGGATCCATCGCTCATCGTCGGATGACTCGCTCCTTCCACTGCTCGCAGTTGAGTCACCAGGTTCGTGGGGCACGGGTTGGATCCATCGCTCATCGTCGGATGACTCGCTACTTCCACTGCTCGCCGATTGGTCAGCGCTTAGAGCGGGCCGGACATCCTTTACGTGGCGCGGAGTATCATCGATTAGTATGGCCTGTTCACTGATGACGCCGGTAACCCGCCCCCTCCAAAAGCTGCTGGTGCACCGGCCGCCGGGTGGCTTCACCCAGACGGTGTCTCCCACTTGGTACGTCCCTTGGGGTTCTCGTTGGTCGGGTAGACACACTTCAACGTCCTTGACGCGCACGTGGTAGTGATGAATCGCATCAGCGGGCGCACTGCCGCCAGGCACTCCCTGACCACTGCTCTTACTGCGCTTTTTGGTATTGATGGTCTAGCCAACTTCACAAATTAGTAGGTCCGTTGTACTCCCGGGTGCCCACTGTCATGATGTATCTTCCTGATTTCGTCCTCCTCGACGGAGGCAGCACACAGAGGCAATGGCTTAGCTTCTTTCTTCATAGCCTCATACCATCTCCGTGGTACCCGAGTGAGCTTGTCGGCGAGGTTGTAGTCCGAGGTGACGAGCACTACGTCTACGGACAGGTTGTACTCCGTCACCAGTTTTTTCACAGTCTCCAGTCTCCGTCTTATCAGCATTTCGCTGGCTGCTTTGGTGCGTGCCCTGGCCTTGCTCGTGAGTGTGTCCGACACCCAGTGGTGCACGCAAAGTGAGTCAGTGTGCACACGCAGTTTCTTCACTTCCCATTGAAGTTCCAGGTTAATGCCCTTTATTACAGCGTCGAGTTCTGCCAGGTTGATATGGGCAGCATCATTCGCCGGTCGCAGCCAGCAGGCATCCTCAACTACGGCCCCATCTTTCTCAAAAACTACACCGATCGCTAGAGAACTTGCGTCCACCCACACGCTCAGTTCGCCTCCCTGCACGCACCAGTCCCCTGTGGCGGGGGCATTCTTTTTCACACTAGCGACGGTCTCCTTCAACATTCGGACCAATAGTTCGTCGGTTATCTCATCGTCCCAGCCTTTGGTGACCGCATTTGCCCTCCTTTTTATGACGCCTGTCGCCGCACGAACCCATCCGCATACTGGAAGGTGCCCCACAAGTTTCCCGCACAGGGAGAACACGGCACGTCTTGTGTAAACGTCGGGTACGTCGGGAACTGCGGTTCCATGCCTCCACTTCAGGATCCCTCGCTCCTCTTGAACGCTCAAGCCCAATACGCGGGCGCCATCCTCAAGCCGCTCAGAGTCCTTGCAGTTTAGACCAAACTCGGCAAGTTTGGATCTTACGCGCGAAGATGACACGATATCTTCGTTCACGTATATATCGTCAATATACGCCGATATTCCCTTTCTAATCCATTCTTCTTGTGACAACACGGCATTGACGATAGCCTTCATTATCTGGGGTGCTACGTTTAGTCCAAATCCGAGTCGCGTAAGACAGTATCTCTTCCCGGAAAACATCACTGTCTGGAAAGGCCACATCGCCTCGCCGATCCGGACCTGCAAGTATGCTTTTCTCAAGTCCAGTAGGGACACATTGGACCCCTGCCGGCGCCACTCTCGCAGCTTGCTGGCACAGACGTCGGCGTCCGCTGTGAACGCATCAACATGCGCATTCAACTCGCGGTAGTCCATTACCGGCCTCACCTTTGACTTGTTAGGTTGGGCAACTGCCATCAGCGGTATCAGGCCCTTGGGGGGTCCAAGTTTGTCGTAGGGGTATGGAATCAGCCAACCGTTCTTAATCCATTCACGGAGCTCGTTTTCGTATGCAGGCCTTATCTGGTCGGGCATACGGTACTCTGCCACTTTGTTTTGTAGTTTGGCCGGTTCCTTGTCTTCTGACCACCTCCAAGTGGCGGTTCACGCCTTCTGTTGGTTGTCGAATTCCGCACTGAAGTCCGGCTGGTCGACTCTTAGTGCTGCGCACACCGGGGGCCTATCCTGAAACTCTACAACACCAGCGCGCGTTATGCGCACGCCGCCCAGGGCTTTGATGGCATCGTAACCTAGCAACAGGTCGAAACTCAGCGGCTTTTCGCGTGTCACCAGCGCTTCGACGTTGGCCGAGTTCCCAGTTCTTGTGCGAATGTGTACCACACCCACGCCGCAACACATTCGTATTTTTCCAGTAATGGTAGTTATCCTGACGCTCTTCTTTCTCCACGCCCGACAGAAGTCCGCACATACTATGGTGCGGGAGCAACCGGAATCAAGGAGGGCTCAACATAACGTGTCATTAACTCGGACCTGAATGACAGGGAGCGCCTTGTTTATTTTCTGTTCGGGGAAGAGGTCGGCACTGGCACCTTGTCCCCGTCCCCGTTTCCCGCACAGTCTCGGGCCATGTGCCCAGTCTTGTTACAGCGGTAGCAGCGAACAGCCGTCGACCGCCTTCTACAATTTCTTGCCATGTGGCCCCGCCCGTTGCATCTATAGCAGATGACATCATCTTGCGGGCTTGGTCCCTGAGACGGTCCTTCGCCACTTGGTGGGGCCTGTGCGACGGCGACTTCCGGTTCCTGCACCGTCGAGTCATCCTTCATTATTGTCCTGGCTCTGTCCACTAGGTCATTCAGCGGTAGTGAGGATATGGTAGATGTTGCTCGCAGGAGCTGCTTTGCTCCAGCGGGGAGTCCTGACAGGAATTTGTAGGCTAGGGCCCTCTCGGGAAGACCGCCGAACAACACCGTCAGCTTCTTAAGTTCGGCGAGATACACGTCCACAGTTTCGCCCAAGCGTATAGACCTCGTCTCAAACTGCTCCCATGCAGTGGCGGGGTCAGTGGCGAACGCCCTGTACAACGCCGCCTTGATACTCGAGTAGTCACACTTCTCCTCAGCGCTGAGTTGCTGATATACAGCGAAGGCCCCGCCGGTCAGCCGCAGAGGAATCACGCGCTCGACATTTTTCACGCCGGACAACTGACAATGTAACTTGACCTTCTCAACCCAGCTGAGTACCGGGTCGGATCCGTCGAATTCCGGTATCAACTTTAGATCGAACCTATCCGCCATTGAAGAAAAGAAAACCAAGTTCGGAGTGGGGGGGCCGAAATAGCTTGTATGAGTATCTTGTGTAGGAGACGGGGAGTCTCGTCGTGGTTTCACTGAAGAACCACGGCAACACACAGCGAACCAACAACCAATGACAGCCACGGCGCGAAGGTAACTAACAAAGCTCAGCTGACTGCACGAATAGAAACGGAACCCAACGGTCACTGTACTGATCGCCACGAACGTCAGAACCCGACTGCCTCGCACCTCCAATGGACCGATTTTTATTCCTCAAGATGGCCTAGCTAATTTGCATCCCCGCGAGATCTCGCGCGATCCTGCGAGATTCCGTCTCTAATAAAAGCAGGCAGGCGCCATCTTGAAACTCTTTCGTCCGCTGCCCGACCACAGGATCAGCCACCACCCCACACGCCAGGCACACACGGACCCTCTTGCGCCGAGGGCTACGGTTAGTCTCACACTGCTTGAGTAAATGACTTTAAAAGTTGAAAACTTTAAGCTATTAAAAGTTTTTCGGTGAATTGTCAAGAACGTTCCGTCATCAAAACAATCCGTACTGTTAAGAAAATGGAATCATTATTTAGAATGTTTTAAACTACATTTTTAAATAAAATGAGTTAGGATAATGAATCAATAAAATAAATATAAGACAACATTATGGTTTTTAAATAATAGCGACCAAAGTTCACCTTTTCATTTCAGGAACGTCTTTGGGGTGGGAACATTTTAGATTTCACCGTTGTAAATACACGCTCGTTATTGCTATTGAAAATTAATGTTTGTTTATTATTTAATTTGAAAACATTACTATTTTAAGGCTTAAATATTTCGAAAGGAGAAACGAAAAAGACTTGTTGAAATTATTACCATATTTCAAGTGTCTGCAGTGAATTTAAACATATTTGTTTAGATTTTTTAAATTTGTGTTTTTTTAATAGGTTGGTGCAAAAATAATATTTTTTTTACGTTCAAATGAACGTCAAAAACATTTTTTCACCAACCTAATATTATAACCCTTATCCCTGAGTAGCTTCTGGGCCTTGATAAGTGGTGACCTCCATGTAAAAAAAAAAACAAAACAAAAAACACATCAAATTCTATTTGAAATTTTTATTAAAATATGGTAATACTCCAGCTTTATATTAAAAAAAAAAATAGCCTATACAATTTTATTCTACACAATCTCTACGAAACATAACCACGTAAATTTTCACCTTTTTTTACTTAATAAAAAATACTTTGCAGAAAATTAGTGGTAATTATTTTTAAGCAGTATTTTTTTCAAAAAGTATAGTTTTAAAATCAAATAACCCACAAACATGAATACAAGTAAATAATCAAACTGCTTTAAAGGTTTTTCGGTACTTGTGGAGCTATGTTATTGTGCTAAAATAACTTTATTATTTAGAAAGCCATTCTTAACATGGGGAGGATGGAGGGTGTGTTTTAACTATTCTGTACTTTCATCTAACAATTTAATAAACAAAATATCATAAAAATTACATTTAACTTGAAAATACTATTAAAATAGCATGGTAACATAGATGCACAAGCACCGATTTTTCAAACTTTAAACACTCGTTTAAAATGGTACAGCTACAGCAAGAGTAAATCTCTTTATGGATAAATTCCTGTTATCGGAGGAGGAGCCAAAGTCTGCTAAAAATGTCTAAACACTATTATGCCTCTGATTTGGCCTGGCCCTCTCTTTTCAATAATCTAATTCAACTCTACAAAGTTTTTCATTATTTCTTATAACTAGCACTTATTCTTTTTACATATGAAACTGGAAGATAGCCTAAAACAGTTTCCTTTAGTTATAATCTATTTATTTATTTTAATTTTCAGATGAGAATGTTAGTAAAAGGACAACGTCCAGTTTAACGCGTGGTTAATAAACTTTGCTGTCCCATCTTGTCGTTTGGATGAAATAGCACCCCCAACTTCACGACAAGCCATCCAGTTTAGTTTTCCCTCGAAAACAGTTATCCCCACTTAAAATATAGTGAGATTTCTAAGTTAATTGCTAAGGAATTAATTAGTATTTGGCAAGCAGTTAATCCACAATGGCATTTGTTAAGGGAACGTTATATAGGACAGAAGACCAATATATTTTGTTATAAGAGGGCCAAACTGATTGACAGGAAATCTCTTGTAGCAACCAAAGTGAAAAGAATGAAGGAACTGCTAGACAGACTGTTTGATATATTTTCTTGTAGCTGTAAACTTCCTGTCTTGAAATCTGATGACTTTGCAGTAAAGTGCAAGGCAGAAAATTATCAAACAAGGCACATAGTTTATACTTGTCCTCCTATCAAGGAGGTACAATTAATTCTATAGATTCATTTTTGCAATTATGTTCCTTTTTTGTGGAAAATAAAATAATATATTTGTATTCTGGCTCTATTATTAAACAGGCAAATTTTGCTATTATTAGGTTCCACTAAAAGAACTTCCATTTAGAGCAATTTTGAAATTGATTGATGCAACAACAAAAAGCCTAAAGCATTTACTGGTCCTTTGGGGGAAACTTTCTATCAATAATTATCAAGATTTGCCTCAAGTAAAATTCTAAAAGATTAGTGCCCCTCCTAATCATAATTATCTGACAGCAGAAGAAACAAATAATTTAAGTGAAGACCAGAGGCTACATTTTGAGTATGTTGTTGGCATTTCTCGAGAAGTTAAACTAAGATATGCAGCTTAGAAAATTGGGCCCTTGAATCAAGCAAGATTGCTAATATTAGCCACAAGCTTAATGTATTTATGGACCAGAGGTGTCTATCCTCAAACACTATGATAAATTATACATTCTGGTCAAATTTATAATCCAAGTGTATGCAGTTAGTTGGTTTGAGATCAAAACCGACAATTTTTTTTTAGCCAACAACAGTATATTTTTAATATGATTCAGAGAACAAAACAGTTAACTGAAATCCAAATTACTGTTTTAAACAACTTAAAATATAATATTTTTGTACTATTTCCGGAAAATATCATAATATCGATGATAAACATATGAATTGAAAAGTGAGAGAAGAGGGCATTCAAACGATTTTGTCCGTTAGGTAAATAAAAATTTATCCATTAAATTTTATTCGTTTTCTCAATTTACCCAAACAATAGTCAGTTTTATTCATATTACATCACAAAAATATACAAAAAGAAGTGTTTCCAAATAATTGTTTTTTTTTGTGTTGTTTTCTTCCAGAAATAGTGAACAACTAAAATAAAGACTGAAAAAGATTACTGCTGTCGATTTTGTAGCTACACACTGGTAAAATTTGATTGATTTTTCTCCAAAAGTTTTTTATATGAGCAGGAAGCAAGTCATAAACACATTGCTACAAAGCCATCCTGCCAGAAAATAAGACCGTCATTTTCCTCGACAGGAAATTACACAATTATAACAGTTTTTATTATTGCATTTAATAAAAAAATAAAATACATGGTTTTGTAATTTGTATTAAGTTGTTATATTGTGTAATACATTTTCACATATCTTTTAAATTGTGAAATTTAAAGACTTAGTTGCTAATTAGCATTTTATTACAATTTTTGTTTAATCAGTGCAGTAAAAGTTAAGAGATTTTGCTAGCTGTGATTCATAATTAAAATTATAATTCATGTATTTATTTTTCTTTCAACGTATTTCATACTAATATATAAATTTTAATTGAACTTTTTTATAAAAATAGTGAAATTTCAAAGTCAGTGTTATGTAAAATGCTATGAAAATAAAGGATTTCTCAGCATTTTTCCACACGATTTTAAAAATTAAATGCTTAATTTTCTGTTAAAGATAGAAATCTAATTTTTGGTATCGATTCTTATCACACCAAATCCAGACTATCATAACCAGTGCCATGTTGATTTTCTGAAAAATGTTGTAAATCAACCTGCCCTAACGTGCATATATAACAGACTCATCGCCTTCATCTTGAACTATACTTAAACACTTATATCGATCATGGAACATAGTATCTCTTTTATCTAAAATTGTGAACGGCATTTCTATAGTTCACTACTTCTGTCCTCTGTTTTTTTTAGCAAGATCAAATTCGCGTATTTCGTATTTTCTTCTGTATCTAACGTTTGTAACAATAGCGTGATTTTTTCCCTGGACTATTTTTCGCATTTTTTTTTAAATATTGTTTTCAACCTACAAAAACAAGCTAAAAATCTTTAGCCAATATCCGGATTGTATTTAATTCAGAATGTGATTTGAAAATTCTTGCAGATGAAAATTCCTCGACCCTTTTGACGTGGTCAATACGTCTTCCAAAATGATTTTTTTTTGCATATTGTTTGAATAACTTTCCGGACCTCTACTGCTGTTAGTTTTGTTTTGTTGGTCTATTTGTTGTTGATTTTTGTATGTTGTTGTAATTGCTGTGGGAATTGTCTTTACTGTTCGAGTTGTTAGAATTGTTTTCGTGGAGGTCACCGCTGTGGTAATCAGGGTTACATATTGTAGATAATATTAATGTGTGTTCAAAAACTCCGACCTGAAAATTGAGACTACGAATACCTAGTTACAATATATACAAAGAATATATTTTATTAAAAAAATCAATTAAAAACAATAGGAGTGAAACACTAAACGGGACACCGTTCAAATAAGAAGATGAATTTGAATATCTCAGCAACGTCAAAATAGCCAAGGCTAAGAGTACACTTAATCGGCAAAAAATTATATGGAAATCTGCCCTACCTGAACAGATCAAGAAAAACTATTTTTTAGCAGTAGTGGACTCTAAGTAAAAAAACTTGAAAGTGAGTTAGATGGAATTTACACTAGAATGGTCCGGGCAGTGTTAAACTGGAAAACACACCCAAACCTTAGACCGGTCTTAGATGGTCTGTTGCCTATTTTTTTTTTTATATTACATTTTCACCCCAAACAAGGCACATTGCCACTTTGGTGTAAGGGGCTACTATCAGGGACAGCAACTACTGGGGCACTATGTTGGGATTTGAGCAGCAAGATGTCGGTTCACGTTACACTTGAACTTCTGCATGTCAGTACAGTTGGGGAAGCAGGGACCTAAAATGGAATTCCAGAGTCGAGCGGTTTTGGGGAAGAAACTACTGGAGTAGAAAGATCTTTTACATCTAGGGATCTCTACTGCGTGGGGATGGGATTTTGCTGCCTGTCGGGTTTGTCGAGGGTGTCTACGTCGTGGGGGCACAAGTGTCTGCTGTTCGTCAGAGCATTCACCATTAAAATACTTTAAGGCAGAGGGATGCAACGTTTCGTCGATGGGACAGAGGCTGAAGCTTAGATGCCAGTTCAGGGCCTATCAGATTGGCGACTCTCATTTGAACCTTGTCTAGGAGTGAGAGACTAGCAGCAGATGCACCAGCCCAAATGTGACAGCAATACTCCATACATAGGCGAATGGTAGCCTTATAGAGGTACAGGATACTTTCAGGTGTCAGTAGTTTTCTAGCACGGTAGAGAGAGAGCCTACCTTTTTAGCAGCGGCCCTGGCAATGTTTTCAATGTAATTGTTCCAACACATGTTTCCTGTGAACGATAAACCAAGCTGTTTGAAAGATGTCCTCTCAGATAGGGAGTCGCTGGCCATTGTCATTGGTGAAAGAGAAGGTTTCTTGTAATTATTGAAGGAAACCAGTTTAGACTTGTCAGCATTGAATGTGACCATCCATTTTTGTCCCCATTCCACGACAGATTGGAGGTCATCCTCTAGTGTTTTTGCCATTTCTTTAGATATGTGTTCATTTGTTTTCCAGTAATGCCTGTTATAGAGTGTGGTGTCATCAGCATATATACCCATCTCAGAGGCAGTTTTGTCGGGGAGGACATTAATAAATATTAGGAACAATAGAGGACCAAGGATAGACCCCTGAGGCACTCCCGCATTTATATCATATTGTTTAAATGTACGACCGTGGAGGACAACCTGGATTTTTCTCTTATCTAAGAAGGATTTAATTGCGTTAAGTATTCTACCAGTGATACCGTATGATTTAATTTTCCTGAGGAGACCCTCATGCCATATCCTGTCAAAAAGTTAGATATATCTAGAGCTACCGCTCTGCCCTTCCCCGCTTTGTCCAGTGAATGGTATATACGTTCAGAGATTACAGTAAGGATGTCTGCGGTGGAACGGACTTGTCTAAATCCATATTGTTGTCAGTACGAAGTTTAGCATCTGTAAGGTGCCGAACTAGAGCATGGTTAATTATGGTCTCAAATATTTTGGCGAAAAGTAGGAGGAGGCTAATAGGGCGATAATTTGATGGGTCAGTTCTTTCGCCAGAATTGTTGAATACTGTTACCACAGAAGCAGTTTTCCAACAGCCCGGAAAGCATGATTCATTAAGGCATTTGTTGTAGAGTTTGAAGAGAACTGGAGCTACTTCGGCTGAGCAATATTTTAATAGCATAGCTGGGATGAGATCAGGTTCACATGCTTTTGAAGTGTCAAGGTGTTTTTATGGTAGTATGCGCCTGAGCAGAGGTGATTATTAGATCATCTAGCGTGACGTCTGTCCGCAAAGGAAAGTCAGGCAGGGGGTGATTGGAAGGGTCCAGTGTGGAGTTTGAGGCAAACCGACTGGCAAGCGTATTAGCCTTTTCGGTTGCTGAGCAAACAACCTCATGATTGTTGGTTAATGGGGGAATTGTTGATTGCCCATTATTTACTACATTGTTGTAGATTTTCCAGAAGTCACGATTTCCTAATTTTTGTGCTTCGATTGGTTTTTTAGTGGTTTCAGTAAATTCTTTCTTAGCTGTCGCTATTTCTTTCTTAACGTAACTTCTAGCTTCTATATACTTCTGTCTGTTTGAACTGGACTTATGTCGGTTAAATCTGCGGTATGCATGCTGCCTTTGAGCATTGGCAGTTGCGCAAGTAGAAGTAAACCATTAGGGAGAGTGGGACTTGCTATAAAATTTCCGCATAGGAACATGTGCTTCAATTGCTGTTTTGAACCATTCAGTGGTCTCATTTGCGCACTGTTCAGCAGGAAGAGAAAAATATTTTCCAATGGGGCATCTCTGATAAGATCTCTGATGGCTTCCCAGTAAGCTTTTTTATAATATCTCGTTGTTTAGAGCACCGGCTCTTCTGTTTTAGCTCTAGAGTTTAGGGCGATTTCGACCATTATCACTGCATGATCAGCGTCCCCGAGTGAGCTGTCAGCATTTGTTATACAATCCTCGGGAACTGTAGTCAGAAACAAATCTAGAAGTGATGCGTGTAGTTTTTGTTGGTCAGGGAAACGGGTTGGAAACGTAACCATTTGTGATAGGGAGTGAGATATAGCGAAGCTATGTGTTGCGCTGCCCGCTGCATCTGTGTGAGTAGAGAATCCAAGTCAGTTTTTGTGGTGAACATAAAAGTCACCAAATGCATGTACTTGTGCGCTAGTGTCGAGGGAGAGTGCTGTGTCTATACTGTCAGAGACTCTGCTTATGGTGCAGTCCTGGGTCGAGGGAGAGCGGTAGAGAAAATAAAAGTAGCTAATGTTATGTTGTATGTTTAGTATAAAGTACATAAAGG
>NC_136495.1:765000-892500 GCF_053919585.1 Euprymna scolopes
TGTTATCACATCTTAGAAGACATATCGCAGGTAAATTAAATTATTTTTAAACCAGAAAATGCTACAAAAATGATATTAAATGATAATACCATTTTTTGTTTACTGTTATAGACTTTCAGCGTTGACACACACTCTTATCAAAGAAAACTGTTGCATTTAGTGTGTTTTTTTTCGTTTTCCTTTCTTCTTTGTGATAACAAGTCTCCAATATTTTAATTTCTGTCAACCAGCGTAATGTGCACATACATCCAAACTGGCTAAAATCGTCAATAAGAACAAATGTTTTTCTTCAATCCACGAGGACAAAGCAATGGCTAACGTTATTAGCATGATATTCAGCGACCCAAATCTCAGATTAACCTCCAACTAGGTCATTTTATCAAAAGTGCAAAGTACAAAAGCTGCCGTATTGCCATTTAGTGAATATACACGGGGCTATATAGTAGCTTGTGGTTGGTTCTCTCGATGCTATATCAGTGAGAAATGTTACGGATTTTACGTTTCATAGTCTGCAAAAAACATTTTCCGTTTCTTTTATTCCTATATATTTTATTCTTAATCCGGCTCTAATCAACTCTGCCGACGTCTTTCACATATCCCCGATTCTAACATAAAAGTCTCAAAAAGCTAAATAAGATTAAACCTAGAACTTAAAATTTCAACGTAGCCCCCCACTACTATTAATGTTAATAAGAGTGAAAATGGAGATAATGGTAGCGTTTATGGTAGCAATGACGAGGATAGTAACGGGGATAATAATAATAACAGCAATTATATATATATATATATTAAGACACATTAAGGAAAATATACAAAATATAAGAATAAACTATAAAAGTACATGCAAAATAAGAATTAAGCACACGTAACGTAAATAGAGGGTACACATTTTCAAAAGAATATGAGTAGCTAGTAGTAAAAATATAATAAGTATCGCTAAGAAATAAGGACAGACCATTAAAAAAAGAAAAAAAGTAGAAAATGACACGAAAAAAGATTAAAAGTACAAAACACTAGGAATGGGCATAGTAATCGCAGATAAGAAATGCGACCATACTTATTTATACGTATAATAAAAAGTAAAGAGAACAATTACAAAAACAAAATAAAAGAAAGAAAATAACAAGCTTCATGAAAAGTGCACCGTGAAGTCTTTAAAATGCCAAAACTTTATGTAAAGCCTACAGCAAAATCCTTATATTGGTATTCCAACGAAAACTGGCAACTCTCCAAAAGTCGACAGTGATATTCGGGTAAGAGTTCTGAAATAGGAAAATCTACAATATATTTTTGAGAGTTGGTAAAATTTTCTAGTTTGGGCTCATTTCTAAGTCGAGATGTACTGGGGCATGAAAAGCTGATGTAGTATACGCATTATTCGGTTAAGGAGAGAGAGAGAGAGAGAGAGAGAGAGAGAGAGAGAGAGAGAGAGAGAGAGAGAGAGAGAGAGAGACAGTTGGACATTTTGTTAGGAACAAACCAGTTAGAGTAGAGTTCTAATCTGGAATTTGGAGTCGACAGTCGTGGAAGCGTGGAAATTTGGAGTCGACAGTCGTGGCTAGGATATTAACAAAATGTAATCACAAAAATAAAACGGCGAGCACTCCGAGAGCAAAAGGAGTCGCAACCAAGAGGATAACAATTCAATTTGTGAAATATAATTTGCCTGTTTTGAGTTTTCGGAAGAGAAAATGGTTTGCATTTTCAGGAGCACATCTAAACAATATATCAATGTGTTGCAGTGTATGTTTCTCCTTTGTTTGGTGTTAAGCGAACAAAGATGTTTATTCATCTCGCAAAGAAACTGTTTATAAACTGTTAAATGTCCCGATGAAACTGTATACATATACGTGTGCAATAAATATGTGCAAACAGTAACAAACATTGCCCACATTATATGATCACACGTATTGACTCGTAGCATACAACCCCAACACTGGAGGCAATCACGGCGTCACAAAACTATTTACATTCGTTATAAGCACTATGCAACAGTAACATCAGATAAAAAATATAAAGTGAAAGAGAATGAATAAATACATGAGTAAAACAAAAAAAAAATGTAATATAGAAAATATAGAAAAAAAGAAAATTAAAAAAGAGGGAGTAGATAAAAACTGTACAAAAAAGTATAAAAATAATAAATAAAAGGAATTAAGGGAGAGAAAGTGAAATAAAGGATAGTAAAAAGTGCAATTAAACACAGCCAGTAGTAAAAGAAGAAAAGGAAGAAAAATACTAGTGAATAAGTGTCTAAAATTGAAAATGATAAACAAATATAGACAGACAAATACGTACGCACATATACAGACGTAAATAAACGTAAGAAACCGATCCCTGCATGCAGACAAGAACATCTCGAAAAAAAGAATACATAGAGCGGATTCCAGAAACCATTTAAAGATTTTGGAGTCTGTCTCTATTGCGGTGCGTAAACATTCTTTGTGCCGGCAAAAGGGAACAGCAAACACATTGTTTCTCTTTGGGGAACTTTGAATCTTTTCTCCTGCTTTTTTTCTCGTTATGGCAATATTTTAATCGTTTTTAAACGTTAATAAACTTAATTTTAGTTGTCCCCGTACTTTTGGCACATTCCATAGTTCCCCATTAGAACTCTTTAAACTTTCGACATAATATTATTTTTTACGCTATCGATTTTCTCCTGATGAGATGATAGCCGAAAGAGCTCTTGAGAAACTTCCGCCTATTTTATTTAAAACTATATATAAATTATGTACATCAAAACATTTATTGAAATATATATATATATATATATATATATATATATATATATATATGTTTGTGTGTGTATGTATGTGTGTGTTGGATGCCCTTTTCTCTTCCCTGCAACCTCTCTTCCACAGAAGAGACATTGCGAGCCTGTCCTTGCTTTATCGTTATTTCTATGGAAAGTGCTCGTCTGAACTCTAATCTATGCCCCCCCTCGCCAATCTTTCATGCAAAACACCAGTCTAGCTGAAACCACTGTTAGTAATTTTTCCACTCTTTATCAATGCCTAAATAAAAAATAGATTCCATGAACAAAGTTTCTTTCTTAAAAATGCACGGCCGTGGAACTCGCTTCCTTTTGCCTGTTTCCCACCTGAATACAAATTGGATGTCTTCAAGTCTAACATAAAAAAGTTGCTGATAAACCGCCCCCTTAAGTAAGATACTTATCAGATCTCCATTACTAACGATTACTACGATATTGACCCATTGATTACTGTAAACGCAATAACCCTTATCCCCGAGTGGCCTCCGGGCCTTGATAAGTGGTGACTTCCACACATATATATATATATATATATATATATATATATATATATATATATATATATATATATATTATTTATTTTACTATAATATATATTAAATACCTACAGACACTAGTGTTTCATCCTTTCGGGAATCTTCAGTGCAGGGTGTCACGATTAATACCAGTCGAACGATTCGAACCCCGCATCACGAGACATCTCTGGCTCGGCTTTAGCGAAGACCTAATCCATTCGGCTACCATTAGCCGCGTGAAATAACGTCGAATTTAAACATTTTAATTTTTTAAATGTTCATTTTACGTCAGTCAGAGAGTGATCTAATCGTTATATGATGATCTATGCATAAGAGCTAAGTTGACCGACTTTTAATTCAACTGAAAGTGCTCAATGATAAGAAACGGATTTCTTAAAGGGGCTGTCATAATTATTTTTTTACTATAATAATTATTAAATACCTAGACACTATATATATATATTGAGTTGTAAGTCATTTTATTTTTTGAATAAACAACTTTTCTTTTTACTATTTCTATAAAGTTTCTTAAGTAGAATAAATGCAAGCGATGCAGCAAAGAATCTCACTGAATTTATTTAGACCCACTCGTTCTTTCCACCTAAATTAAAAAAGATATGAACTAAATAGATTCTCTGAAGTACCATGCTGACGGCGCAGTTTTCTTTTTACCTGCATCTATGAGCCATTGTTTCATATAAGGTACCTTTCCTAGAATAATGAAAAAAATTCATCGATTCGTTTTCCGTTTTGTCTTTTCGCTCGAAAAGGTAAGGGCTGGTAGGTTCCATATGAAGCATTTAAGAGACGGCCATGTTAGCTAGTTTCTAAGCAATGTTTTATATGGAAAGCGTGTATTTTCCGAGTGTAAAGGCTCAAAATAAAATACATTTTAGTTCAAAATGACTCTCATGTAATAATATTACATATAAAAACATTTTTTTTAACAATCAAACATATTTATTTTCTCGCAAGCAACTTAATTCTAAATTAGTGACATTACTAATTTATTGAAAACCTCACAATGTAGAAGTTAACGGATAAACAGGAACGGAAGGGTAAAAATATGGTAGGCTATGTTGAAAATTAGAAAATCTAAATGCAGCGAAGAGGATTACAAGACAATCTGTTACAAAAATTATGGAGTAATTTGTAAGCTCTCTTTTAATCCTCTTCGCTTGCTTCCTTAAACTAGCATGCGTAGATGCAATCCCATACGGCTATCTGCAAAAATATCTCAATATACAGCTAGCACACCCCGGGAAATCACCGCAACAGCAATTAACAAAACCCCACATTAATAACAGAAATGTACTCTGCAGCCTAAAGAATTACTATTGGTATATGATTGGAAATGAGAAGTACGCTGGATCCAGGAAAGCATTTGATACATCTTACAAAGTATAAAAATAGTATCTTCTAAGATAGGAAATTTTAATGAATATATTGCAATTTCTACTGCATTTAATATTGTCAAAATTTCTTTTATCTATTATAAAATGTCATCCTTTACAACTATTTGTTATTGCGTAATATTATTGATAAATCATCTTAATCAATATTCCAAATCATTAATTGGTTTTCAAAACTTCTTTTTGTAAGGTTCACCAGAAAAGGTTTTTGAACATCAAGTTATAACAAAAGTAAGAAATATAGAAAAAAACTATTTTAATTTCCTCTCTTTATTTTAACCTTTTTAATTTGTTTGTTCAAACAGATTTCTTTATTTGTAAATTTCGTAAATATGTTTCTCTGTAAGCGTGTTAGTCCTGAATTTTTATGTATTTTGTTAAGAGTTCTTTATCTGTTTAACTTTATTGAAGGGAACACGTATTTGAATTCATTTTTATATTATTGATTATCAAATCGATTCACCGTTGAACGGCGTCATAATTTAAGTCCTCCGCCTCGAAGAGTGAAACGTGCCATAAACAAAAACTGAATAAAGATCTATTGGTCCGCTATTTTGTACAATTTTCTGTAAATCACTAATTCCTTCAATTAGCTTTGATTTTATATTTTAATGAGGCCTTTTCACCTTTATATGTTGCTCGCTGCTATTTTTAGGCAAACATGTTTTAATCACTTAAAAAAACAAGAAACGATATTCAATGGAATGTTAAACGATGCGAATTCTATTTCAAAATTTAGCCTCATAACCAGACAAAAAGTTTGGATCAACTGACAAACATTATATCCCAAACGTATGCATGGCTCACATACTAGATAATATGTTTTAAAGCTGATGTAATCAACGTTTAATTGATTAATCTTTTCATAAATTAAGTTGAACTATTTAAATTTTCCGTAATATTTAGTTTATCCATCATTCACTCATCCTATACTAAGTTTCTACCTATTAATCTTTATTACTATATACTGTTTGAGTCAACAGTAAATTAATAGTTTATTACTTTTACGCTTACATGCATATGGGAATAGACTATTGTAAATAATAGCAAGTATTACCTAACGTATTAATACCCTTTTTCATTTGTGCTCAAATTAAAATAATACTGAATTTACTAATCATTTTAATTGTGGCTGAAACTTAAAAACTATGAGAAAAACATGTTATATGTAAAGCATACCGATGTACTCATACTCTGTGTGTTACTTCCTCCACCTGTGTTCATATGTCCGTACAAACAAGTGTAATATTTTCAGTAAGTCCCAAAACAAGTTGGCCTTTTATGAATGAGAAAAGATCAAATATCAGCAAAAAAATAAAAGAAAAATCAAAAGGCATAACTGCAGAACAACTATATTTTAGAACCACTAGAGAAACTTGATTAGCTTGGAATTGATGCAGGACAAATAATTAAGCTTTCAAATTGGTTGAAAATTAGGCTAACTAAAAGTATCTAGAGGTTTTCTTAAGAAATGACAGTTTATTGTTAACGCATGAATGCTACAGTAAAATAAACGTAAACGTGCCCTATAAGATTGGTAAAATGATGAAAAAATATATTATACAACAGAAATGATAGAGAATAAAAGTAGAGATAAGAAAGCCATAAAGAACAAAGGATTTATTTAATGATTTATATGATGTCATCGAAGACATAAAACAAAGGAAATAGGTTAAACAATTACAAATGTAAAATAGCCATAAATATTCCATTTAATCAATGTTATATGTCTGCCCGGTAATTAAAAGTGTAGGCTATAAAACAAATTAAAACGGAATCCATTGTGGTAATATTTTCTATACTGCCTTTTATAATAATATCTTGAGATCTACGCGTGCGTTTTACATTTATAAATACAAAAAAAAGCAGCTTACTTTAATGTAACTTATAAAAACATTGTAATAGAAATACATTAAATATTGTAATATTGTATTAGCAATATAGTTATGTGTTGATCATCATTCAATCCGTAATATTTTTCATTAATTTTAAACTTAATATAAGCATAATTAAGTGGTCGAACGTTCTGAATACTGCAGTAAAATGTGTTACGTAATTTGAAATAAAACCGTTTTATACGACATGGTCTGTTTCCAATTTCTTCTGTAAAAACGTGTTCATATATGGACAAACTCAGAAGATAACATCGAATAGATTATAAACGGGAATATATTTTTTCGTATTAAAATGTTATCTTCGAGAATACGTTCAAGACGTTCAATGCCACCAAGACAAAACTGGTTTCATTCAATAATTACAAGAAACCTTCTCTACCACCTATAGCAATGGCCAACAACTCTTAAGCTGAGAGTACGTCTTTCAAGCTCCTTGGCCTAACGTTCACAGGAAACATGAGCTGGAACAATTACATCGAGGGCATTGCCAGGGACGCTGCGAGGAAGGTGGGCTCTCTCTACCGTGCTAGAAAACTTCTAACACCCGAAAATATCCTGTACCTCTATAAGGCCACTATTCGCCCATGTATGGAGTATTGCTGTCACATTTGGGCCGGTGCATCGGCTACTAGTCTCTCGCTCCTTGACAGGGTTCAAAAGAGAGTCGCAAACCTGATAGGCCCTAAACTGGCATCAAAACTTCAGCCTCTGTCCCATCGTCGAAACGTTGCATCCCTCTGCCTGTTCTACAAGTATTATAATGGTGAATGCTCTGAAGAACTGCAAGCACTTGTGCCCCCACGACGTGAACACCCTCGACAGACCCGACAAGCTACAAAATCCCACCCCCACACTGTAGAGATCCCTAGATGTAAAAGATCTTTCTACTCCAGTAGTTTCTTCCCCAGAACTGCTAGACTTTGGAATTCCATTCCAGGTCACTGCTTCCCCAACTGTACTGACATGCAGAAGTTCAAGTGCAACGTGAACCAACATCTCGCTGCCCTAATCCCTACATAGTACCCCAGTAGATGTTTCCCCTGATATTAGCCCCCTACATTAAAGTGGCAATGTGCCTTGTTTGGGGTGAAAATGTAAAAAAAAAAAAAAAAAAGACAATTACAGAATAATCTTTCTTATTTTCTCTTACGAGAATTTTAAAGGTGTCATAACACATGTACTCAATAGAATCGAAATCATAAGGATAACATTGTTTTATATTAGCAGAAGTACGTATCCAATAATCTTCGTAAATAACCTTATTAAATTAAAGCAGTTCTACTACTGTTTATTTAAACAGCCGCTCGAAGAGTATATCGTAGAACTCCTGGATACGGTGACCCTAGGATACGTTTTTTTTTCAGGTTACGATGTGGAATACGATGTTTTTCAGGCCCCTGGTTATGGTATTTGCCCTCGCCTTACGATATTATATGTAATGTTATATAATGATTGTTAATAATACTGTAGTGTATTTTGTGACTAATTTTTAATGCCATATCGAGGGGTTCTATTGTATTTAGTATTGCTTCAATAGATATTATTAGTGCATGAGAGTTGTAAATCCCCGAACCTTCCTGCTACGAAAAAGACAAAGAAACCGGGAAGTTGGCGAGAAAACTGCATTACTTATTGTACAACAATTTTTGCATACTAAATGAAAATATGATGAGCATATTGGTTGAACAAACCAACGACTACAGAATAAACCATTTAAGAAGATGAAATTGTTTTGCTATATTCTATAACTAATCTGTTGGTTTGCTGTGTATTCATCCATCCATAGCCTTTGAGCCCCTGGACGGGTATAGGCCATCTACAACTTTGTAGATGCTTTTGAAGCGAGGAGTTATTTTTACAGGGTGAAGGTGCTGGCCTCACGCTCAACCTTCCCAGAAGGTACATACAGCGCCTAGCCTTCCCAAATCGTCACCTATCTGGTACTGGCCAGGCTCAACGTTGCTTAACTTCGGTGATCTGGAAAAACCGGTGTATCAACGTGATTGAGCCGTACCTTTCTGTGTGTGCTATAACAGCAATCTTGTGAGGTTATTTAATGACAAAACTCGTTAGTCACTGGAGCGTGCTCATTTTTGTGATTGATTGCAGAGAAGTTGTTAAAATAACGAGTTGATAACTATTTCTAATTCTAATAAAATGATAACTATTTCTAAATCTATTAATGTACAAACGTTTCCAAAAACCCTATAGGATTTGCAATCGACATTTTTTTATATTTATACCAAACGATGCAAATTGTCACTGAAACGGAAGGAGATTATGACCATGTGTAGAGAGACACTTTAGTAAGGGATTTTATCAGTAAAGTGTATGTTCACATTACACTTGAACTTCTGCGTATTACTATATTCTGGAAAGCAAAATAACGGCTTCAAAGTCTAGCAATTTGAGGAAAAATAAAAGTCTAGCAATTTGAGGAAGAACCTTTTAGCAGAATCCTTTTATTTTACATAGAAGTTACTACTTATCAAGGTCCAGAAGCAATTCGAGGATAAGACTTAAGGCGTGTACAGTATCAAAATCATAATAATAGTTAGTAATGGAAATTCGGTAAATTTGTTAACTTAGGGGGGCGGACATTATTGAGAGTGTTTTCAGCTAGACGAGTGTTTCTCATAAAAGTTTAACGAGAGAAGACCATAGATTGGAGCCCAGACGAACACTTTCCATGAAAATAACGATAAAGCAGAGATAGGCTCCCAACGTCTCTTCTGTGAGAAAGTTGTTGCAAGAAAGAGAAAATGGCATTCCCGACTAGGCAACAAAGTCTATTTTGAGATCTATCAAGGCAGGATAAGTTTTTCTAGCAGCTTCTCCCCAGTTGTAGCAACAGTACTTCATTCTTGGATGTACCTAGCTCTTACATAGATAGAGAATTGCATCAGCAGTGAGATATCTACTGGATCGATAGAAGGATCGCACAATTTTTCAAGCGACTTTGGCAACGGATTGATGTATGTCTTTCATTTCAGATCAGAAGTAAAGATCAAACCCAGAAGCTTGTCAAAACATGAATCGTTCTCAAGACGAGAGCCATTCATTTCAATTGATACCAGATGGGGATCAGGGCATTGTTGATATAAAGATAGAAGCTTGGTTTTATATGCATTAAAAGTAACCCGTTATCTCTTTCCCCATTGTACCACGCGCTCAAGATCAGAGGAGAGAGAATCAGAGAGAACTTGATCGTTTATGGTCTTTGATGTGCTATCATAAATGGCAGTGTCGTCAGCATAAATGTCTATTAATGATGTAAGGATGTGATTTGGAAGATCATTAATGTAGATGAGGAAGAGATTTGGGCCCAGTATGGACCCCTGAGGGACTCCAGCATTAATACCGAGAGCTTCTGATTTCTGCCTATCAACCACTACTCTTATAAAGCTATCAGAGAGAAATGGTTTAATAATTGAGAAAACATTTCTAACTATACCGTAGTTGGAGATTTTGTGAAGTAGACTTTTATGCCATACACTATCAAAGGCCGTTGATATGAGAGAAATGGTTTAATAATTGAGAAAACATTTCTAACTATACCGTAGTTGGTGATTTTGTGAAGTAGACCTTTATGCCATACACTATCAAAGGCCGTTGATATGAGAGAAATGGTTTAATAATTGAGAAAACATTTCTAACTATACCGTAGTTGGAGATTTTGTGAAGTAGACCTTTATGCCATACACTATCAAAGGCCGTTGATATGAGAGAAATGGTTTAATAATTGAGAAAACATTTCTAACTATACCGTAGTTGGTGATTTTGTGAAGTAGACCTTTATGCCATACACTATCAAAGGCCGTTGATATGTCAAGTGCAATTACCCTAGAAAGAAGTCTCCGTCAGGTGATTTGCTAATTCTATGAGATATAACTGTAAGCACATCTGCTGTACATCTAGCAGAACGGAAACAATGGTATTGATGGAAACTCTAGTGAAGGCGTTGAATTTTGCTGCTCTTCAGGTTAGATCGAATTCGTCGGAGAAAAACCCCTTAAATTACTTGCAAAAATACAGGAGTGCACTATTTCGGTTATTGGACATCGGTAAGAATTACCCTGACAGTTCTGGACCTTGACTCTGTCTAAAAAAAACAGACAATTAGTTGTTGCACAAGCCCACATAAAGCAAGAATATTTCATGAATGGGTGAATGGTGGCTTTGTTGAAGTAGAAAATACTAATAGGCGTGAGTAATTTTCTTGTTCGTTAGAACTGGGTCAACTTTTTTTGTAGTAAACTTTGCAATGTGTTATGTGTTTTTAATAATTAAATAACTGTATTAGCCAGGGAACTTCTCTAACACTATTAATTAAAAAAAAAAAACTTCAATCTAAAAGCACTTTGTTCTCTATGAATTGGGTTATTTAAAAAAAAAAGCCAAAGTCTTCTCCCCAGGTTCTAAGTACTGTCCCTTTTGCATATCTGAAGCTATAAGTATAATTACTTTCCTCAATGTATCAACAGTATCAATTTCAAAAGTGAACTTATTTTCCAATGTAAACATAAGAAAAATTCAAATATAACGAATTCGGAATTACTTAGTTTGCTTCTTTTATCTTAGACTATAAATTAACCTTATATAAAAGACTTCTTTTATTCTCTTCATTAATTTTGTTGTGAAACTAAAGGTGCTGTTATATACTGACCTTGTCAGTATATCTACGTATATGTATGCTTCTGTTTATATATGTACATGTGTAAGTGTATGTATGCGTATATGTATCTGTGTATTGGTATGCATATATATGTGTATATATGTGCGTGTATATATGGATATGTGTGTATGTATGTATGTCTGTGTATAAATACATGTGTGTGTGCCCTTTGCGTGTGGGTGAATTGGCTTCTTTAGTCTCACCTCTTATCCTACGTTATTTATTTTGTACAATGATGATCATATTTATTGGCACGGTAAAATAAAAGTTAAATTTTGTCTAATAAATTCTAAAAAAGGGATTAAATTAAAGAAAATAACAAAGTATATTATGTATTTTTAACTGGCCTTTCCGATGCAGCAATCGGATTTTAGAAAAAATAAATAACAAAGGAACAACAAACATAATTGCAAAAAACCCTTGTTCAAAATTATTGGCACGATTTATTTAATAATCAATTGTATAGACTTTGGCCTTGATTACCTTCCTCAGTCGCTTTTCATAGTTTACAACCAAGTTGTTGCACTCTTCAGTAGTAATTTTAGCCCACTCTTCCTGACAATAATCCTCCAATTGAATAAGATTCTTAGGCTTCCTTTGCATTACCCTCAATTTTAATGTTCTCCATGAATTTTCAATTGGATTAAGGTCTGGGCTTTGTGATGGCCACTCCAAAACATTAATATGATTGTCCTTAAGCCATTTCTTAGTCAGTTTAGCCGAATGCTTTGGGTCATTATCTTGCATGAACCACCAACGAAGACCAAGTGAGAGCTCTTTAGCAGAGTCTTTCAGGTTTTCATCCAATATTTTAACATAATCTTCCTTTTTCATGCTACCTGTGACCTTAACAAGTCGCCCTGGTCCAGAGGCAGCAAAGGATCCCCAAAACATCAAACTGCCTCCACCGTGCTTCACTGTGGGTATGGTGTTCTTAGGCAGGAAAGCTTCGCCAGATTTTCTGTAAATATAAGACACTTTATTATGGCCAAATAACTCTATTTTCGTTTCGTCAGTCCATAGAACACGTTTCCAGAATGCAACATCTTTATCAATATGACGTTTTGCAAAGGCTAGCCTTGCTTTCAGGTGCATAGGCTTCAATAAGGGAGTCTTTCTCGGACGACATGCTTTTAAACGAGCTCTCTTCAAAACTCTACCAACTGTATGTCGAGATACATTCACTCCAGAGGTGCTCTGTTCATCAACAATCTCCCCAACAGAGATCCTTGTGTTTTGTTTTACTTGTCGAACAATTTTCCGTTCATCTCTTGGGGAAAGAATCCTTTTTCTCCCTCTACCCTCTAAACTCATAACGTGGCCTTGCGATTTGAACTTGTTTATTATGGCTCTAACAGTGGATTTGGGAAGGTTTAGCTTCTTTGAAATCTTATTATAGCCCTCCCCATTGGTATGGCATGCTACAACAAGCTTCCTGACGTCTTCGCTGTGTTCCTTAGTTTTAACCATGGCGATTGAAAATTATAATTTAGTCACTTATAATAGTTTAAATAAATCGCTATCTAAAAATTATCTGAAAAAATTATTCACTGAATTAGCGTTAAACAAGCATAATATGGCTATAAAAAAGTTCAGAAAGCACGTAAACCGAAAATTGATTGATATTATACTGATACTAAAAGAAAAACAAAGCCGTGCCAATAATTTTGAACAAGGGTTTTTTGCAATTATGTTTGTTGTTCCTTTGTTATTTATTTTTTCTAAAATCCGATTGCTGCATCGGAAAGGCCAGTTAAAAATACATAATATACTTTGTTATTTTCATTAATTTAATCCCTTTTTTAGAATTTATTAGACAAAATTTAACTTTTATTTTACCGTGCCAATAAATATGATCATCACTGTATATGTGCGCATATGCATTTCTACATTTGTATATATATGGGCAATTATAAATAAAATTATTAAACTATAAATTACTATGTGAAATGTGTTTTACTCATTAAAACTTCCCTTCTATTTTTAAATACATAAATTTGATTTATCATTTCTACATATTAATCTTTCTGTCTGAGTCACAATGACTACCCTTCCCCCATAAAAGAAAACATGAAATCACAACATTGTTTCTAAAGTCGTGATATCTATTAACATTATGTAATAGCTTGCATTTAATAATATTCCGGATTTAAATTGTTTCGCTTCCACCCCCCCGTTTTCTAGGTAATTATGGATATCAGAAAAAAGCCATTCCATAACGCCCGAGCCGGGTTTAGATATACGTTATAGTACTAACAAATAAAAGAATGTGAATTCCTTAACATAAATGGCAAAATCGTTTTAATAACACATTTTGTCGACTGTTAATTTAGTTATAATTACTAATTATCTATCAGTATTATTCAGAAAGCTAAGTAACGTTGAGATGAAATGTACTTTAAAGTACGCACGTGTTTGAGACGCACCACTACTTATTGGAATAATAAACTATGACATGATATAACTTCCGGCCATGACGTTACTTCCGGGTGATGAGAACCATTTTACCAAAGGAGTCAGAGACAGACACACGAAGAGTATGGTAATCACGACTAGTTCAGCAGTGAGCAAAGATATGGCTCAATTACCACTTTTATTAATTTTTGTTAATACATATTTTAAAATTTTTTACCGTGTCTTTCTCGTCAATTATTCAAACACTAACACCATAACAATAGCGTACGAGAATTTTGAAATTACACGAGAAAAAAAAAACAAAAAAAAACAACACATCGACGACGAAAAAAACTCGGCTTTACAAAACCTAGCCGGGTGCCCAGCGTTGCCCGGATGTTTGGATGTGTGTGTCAAACGATAATATCTCCAAAATTATAGTGAAACTAACAGCATTCGAAGATTAAACAAACTTGCAAATCTCATCCAGATTTGTGACAACTAATTTAACAGTTGATATAAAAGCCGATATTATACATGCATCATAATGGAACAAACACTCAAACGAAATCTGTTCACAGTGTCCTGATTTCATACTCATAATCTTATTGTTGTTTTCCTTACTGTTATTATAAACATATATGTTAACTGTATGGATATTTTATAGATACATTTAAAAACATACCTAACTAACTGTGCCATTTGTTGATGTAGGTTACTTTCGATACTCCACCAGTTCATTCCAGATTTAGATTATTCAATACTTTAATTCAGACTGCTAAATACTTATACCTTTATCCATAATAGAGATTTAATAAATGCAAAGACGCATGCTATATTTCAGAACACACGTGAGTATATGCCAACTTATAAATAAGATTAACCGATTATAAACACGATCATGGAAGAATATAATTGCATATTTCGCAAGATAACAGCAATTTTTTACACTGGTGGGACCTTTGAAAATTTCACAGTGGTTAATTTCATATAATATATTGTTGCTGGATATTCTGTGGATATTAAGCGTGAATGGAGACCTCGCGGCATTATTGAAGCCCTTTTGTTAAAACTGTAAAATTATTTATCTAAGTAATCTAGTTAATGTAGTGACAGAATATATCAAGCTATTACGCTTTGCCTCCAATATTCTTATAAGAGTCCGTATTTGTATAGATGTCTGGTGCGAAGGGAAGTCCCACGATATCATAATACTACATTTAAACAGTACAAATACAACCCTTTGATGCTAGCCAGAAGATTACAAAGGTATATTTTAGTTTCAGGTACGACCCAAAAGTGAAATCAGTTTTTTTATTTAATTTTTTCTTTTATACCGCCCCCTAGGTAATCGGGAGATGCTATTTATTAAACATGGGGATAGAAGGTGATAACATACTACCGGCATTAAATTAGCGTTTATATATACTAATTTAATGTTCATACTATGTTATTACCTTCTATGCTATTTTTTTTATTAAATAGCTTCTACGGATCGAATCATTTATAATTTGGAAAATGTGACACACGGACGTACATACATTAAACGTACTACGATATTGATATATAGATTACCGGAGAACTGGGGGAATTACATTGAACTAGATTAATTTTTTAAAGCCGAATTTGTCTTTTGAAATAAAGGATTACTCGTCAGTTTCTATTTTCTAACTCTAAACATCATACGTATATGTACATAAAATATAATGAGATTACCAGAGAATTTCCGAAAAAGATTTTTTTCGGCGATGTTTTCGCTTCATATTTCTTTACTAAGATGGAGAAAACAACACTAAGAAAATAAAACATGATCATGTTAAATTGTAACGATGTCACGAAAAAAATACGGATACACGTCTTTCAAGTTTCAAGCGACTCTGCCTCCATAAGCCAACATAAAGGTCGGTGCATGTAGATATTTGACATATAGAGGGTAACGAACATATTCTGAAAAGCATTCAATGTCTTCACCAAGAAATTCTTTCCATATGATATAAATTTCATATAAATAAAATATACTGGAAGTTTTCTAGATTTCGATTTTCATAGCAAACTTAGGTTAGGAGGGTAATTACAAAATTGAGATCACTTCCATTGCTTTTTCAGATAAATTTACACGTGTGATTAAATTAAATAAAAAATATATATTTGTAGTTTTAAAGGAGTTAATGGCTCATATAACCTTACGAATGCACTTCGACGTTTAGAAGCACGTTAAATGTATTTTCCAGTAAATTAAATATAAGTATACGAGTGTAGATTTTATGTTGATTCTCTAATCTGTTTTATATACAATATCGCAATACATTGAGTTTATATATTACTGTTATTCAAACGGCATCACTTCTATAATCTAATGCATTTGTTTATATATATATATATATATATATATATATATATATATATATATACTGCATTTAATCATAGAAATTAATATACGGAAATATAATTTATGCGTAAATTTTCAGTATTTACTTCAACAGTGCTCAATGCATACAGTATTAATTTCTAAATATACATTGAATTTTACCATGATTTTTAGTTTGTTGCACTTTATAAAAATGGTCTATAAAATGTTCCAGTCAGGTCGGCCCAGTAGTTTCCCTGAAAATTTCTAGAGTAAATAGTGTATTGTGACGAGTGATCCTAATTAATCATTAAGTGTGTATCGAACAGATACTTAGTTCGCTGAAATTAATCCAAAAAATATACATGAAAAATTTAAACCAGATTGTCTTAGTAAGTTCCGCGAAAAATGGGACACTATGAGACATAGTAAAGCGTCTTGTGTGTAAAAAATATGTTTTTAAGATTTTAAGAACGTAGTTCAAATTAATGTACAATTGTTTAAAAGTGTGATTCACAAAATGGTATAGAAGTTTCCGTTTTTCTTTTATTTAATTAATAGAGATGTATATCTATATTAATTAAATAAAAGAAAAACGGAAACATCCATACCATATGTAACTAGATGTGAACACACACACACACACACACACACACATATATATATATATATATATACAATTATATAAATGCAACTTTGTCTGTGTGTGTGAGTTCGTTATAGACTTAAAAACGGCTGGACCGATTTTATGAAATTTCACACAAATGTACTTGGTGTGTCTGGCAGTGTTTTAAGCTAGGTTTTGCCATTGAACTGTTTCCAACAAGTATCGGCAACAGATATTCGCTAAGTATTATTCTACGTATGCAAATGGAAATAACTGGCCATTTTCCAGGTCGTTGCTTAGCGACGAGTCAGACCGACGCTTACACCGTTATTTATGTTATGGAATTGTTCATACTACTATTGCACACTTCACAGCGCACGCACACACAACCAGTACAGCGTGTTTTCTTTTTCTTTCTTTTTTTTTGGACGACGTAACTTCTGAATGTTGATCCGTTAATTGGAAAAATAGTTCTTTCATTTTTTCATTAACTTGACTTTAATCAGCGCTTTAAATAACATTTATTTATACTAATACAAATCCATTAACTTATTAAAAATGACATTTTCTTTGACTAAATAATCAAAACAAAACACTCCTTATAACAATGAAACCACATTGCTTATACATTACTGGTGCATTTACGAAGACTTATTTTCAATTCTCTCTTTTCTTATTTAACTTTCGATTGAGTTTTTTTTTTCGAAAATTTTTATTTTTACATTTTTATTTTATCTTACATTTCATAAGCATAAAAATGACATTAAATCAACCCCGACTACTAGTATATATATATATATATATATATATATATATATATATATATATATACTACTAGTATTCTAAAAAAGGGATTAAATTAAAGAAAATAACAAAGTATATTATGTATTTTTAACTGGCCTTTCCGATGCAGCAATCGGATTTTAGAAAAAATAAATAACAAAGGAACAACAAACATAATTGCAAAAAACCCTTGTTCAAAATTATTGACACGATTTATTTAATAATCAATTGTATAGCCTTTGGCCTTGATTACCTTCCTCAGTCGCTTTTCATAGTTTACAAGCAAGTTGTTGCACTCTTCAGTAGTAATTTTAGCCCACTCTTCCTGACAATAATCCCCCAATTGAATAAGATTCTTAGGCTTCCTTTGCATTACCCTCAATTTTAATGTTCTCCATAAATTTTCAATTGGATTAAGGTCTGGGCTTTGTGATGGCCACTCCAAAACATTAATATGATTATCCTCAAGCCATTTCTTAGTCAGTTTAGCCGAATGCTTTGGGTCGTTATCTTGCATGAACCACCAACGACGACCAAGTGAGAGCTCTTTAGCAGAGTCTTTCAGGTTTTCATCCAATATTTTAACATAATCTTCCTTTTTTATGCTACCTGTGACCTTAACAAGTCGCCCTGGTCCAGAGGCAGCAAAGGATCCCCAAAACATCAAACTGCCTCCACCGTGCTTCACTGTGGGTATGGTGTTCTTAGGCAGGAAAGCTTCGCCAGATTTTCTGTAAATATAAGACACTTTATTATGGCCAAATAACTCTATTTTCGTTTCGTCAGTCCATAGAACACGTTTCCAGAATGCAACATCTTTATCAATATGACGTTTTGCAAAGGCTAGCCTTGCTTTCAGGTGCATAGGCTTCAATAAGGGAGTCTTTCTCGGACGACATGCTTTTAAACGAGCTCTCTTCAAAACTCTACCAACTGTATGTCGAGATACATTCACTCCAGAGGTGCTCTGTTCATCAACAATCTCCCCAACAGAGATCCTTGGGGTTTGTTTTACTTGTCGAACAATTTTCCGTTCATCTCTTGGGGAAAGAATCCTTTTTCTCCCTCTACCCTCTAAACTCATAACGTGGCTTTGCGATTTGAACTTGTTTATTATGGCTCTAACAGTGGATTTGGGAAGGTTTAGCTTCTTTGAAATCTTATCATAGCCCTCCCCATTGGTATGGCATGCTACAACAAGCTTCCTGACGTCTTCGCTGTGTTCCTTAGTTTTAACCATGGCGATTGAAAATTATAATTTAGTCACTTATAATAGTTTAAATAAATCGCTATCTAAAAATTATGTGAAAAAAATTATTCACTGAATTAGCGTTAAACAAGCATAATATGGCTATAAAAAAGTTCAGAAAGCACGTAAACCGGAAATTGATTGATATTATACTGATACTAAAAGAAAAACAAAGCCGTGCCAATAATTTTGAACAAGGGTTTTTTGCAATTATGTTTGTTGTTCCTTTGTTATTTATTTTTTCTAAAATCCGATTGCTGCATCGGAAAGGCCAGTTAAAAATACATAATATACTTTGTTATTTTCTTTAATTTAATCCCTTTTTTAGAATTTATTAGACAAAATTTAACTTTTATTTTACCGTGCCAATAAATATGATCATCACTGTATATATATATATATATATATATATATATATATATATATATATATATATATATATATATATATATACATACACATTGGGTCGTTTTGTACCCAGGCATTTTAAAATGAGTCTTACCGTTTTCAAAATTTACATTGTAAATAGAAACACAAATAGCTACATTGGCCACACGAGCAACACAGACGATTAACCCTACACCTTTCAGATACAAGCTCGATTTGCCAACACTTAAAACAACATGGCTGTCCACATTCTCAACTTAGAAAAAATACTAGTTGAAAACACAAAATTCATTCATATGGATTCAAACTTAAAAAGACTAAAAATACTGGAAGCACTCTATATAAGGGCTAAACCGCCAAAAATTAACAATATAAATTTTAAAACAGTAATAACATTTTAAAGTAACTGGGTATGTACGCATCCAATATATATATATATATATATATATATATATATATATATATATATATATATATATATATATATATATATATATATATATATATACCGCTATTGGACATTTTCCCTTTCACCAGACTATCCATTCACGTGAAATCACCTTTTTCTTTACCCTATTCCCTCTGCTTCACTATTTGTTTCCAAATAAGATCAATGATTTACTTGTAGTTTCATTAAATACTTTTGCAAGCAAAATCCGATCCCGTATTTTGCTAAATCCTACCCTCTGATGAGAATAAAGTATTTCTTCGAAACTCCGCGGATTAAGGACTATCCACTTATTTTGTGCTTCGTTTTAAAATTAAATATGTTTTTAACTCTTTTTCAAAGTGTTTTTAAACATGTTTTATTAACTACTTGTTCTTATATATATATATATATATATATATAAATATATATATATATAAATATATATATATATAATATATATATAAATATATATATATATATATGTGTGTGTGTGTGTGTGTGTGCACATATAGTTACCTATATGTTATAATGCATATTCATAAAATTATTAAATAAAAATAGCTGTAACTTCCATACCATTTTGTAGATCACACTTTAAAACCATTGTACATTTATTTTAACCATATTCTTAACATGTTAAAATATTTTTTTTTTTTTACACACGAGACGTTTTCTACATAGCTGGTTAAGTTTTTAGTAGTTTAACTTAAAAAAAAAAATATTCAGTTAAAAAAAAAGAGACGTCAGACGCATAATATGTCTTAATATTTATACTTATTTACTGTTGTTTTAAATCGATCTTTCTTCCTAGTTGGTTAAGTTGTTTATGGTTTAATTTTTTTAATAGCGTTTATTCAGTAAAAAACAAGTAGCATCGAGTGAGAACAAAAGAATGATGTTCGACATGAGGAATCACATCTTAGGGGTCTTGATAATCTCTCACAAATAGAAAATTAAAGAAAATACTAAGGGAGATTTAATTTAAATTTCGATAAGTTGAACTATTTAAATTTAATGCGGTCAGTTAATAAAACTTAGTAATTTTATACATTATTATTATTATTATTATTATTATTATTATTATTATTATTATTATTATTATCTATGAATACGATAGCGTGTGTGTTATTTTCTGTGTAATGCTAAAATCGTAGTCGTTTAATTGTTATGTACTTACATTCTTGTAATAATAATTTTACCAAGAATTCTCCATAAGTTTGGTTTCGGTGTCGATTATAGCTAATGGCAGTCCAATAATCTATTTCTTATAAATAATTTTATCAAGGATTCTTCATAGATTTGGTTTCTGTTTCGACTGTAGCTAAAGGAACTAAAGTTATATACCTATATATCTATAAAAATGAAAATGTCTGTGTGTGTGTGTGTCTGTGTACATTTTCCTACCAAATAACTCTGTCAATTTTAAGTCTAGAGACTCGAGATTTGACATAAGGGATACTGAAATTTGGAAAATCTTTTTAATCGGTTTTCAGTTAAAAATTTGGCTGTCACGGGGTCAAAGTTCAACGATTTAACCTTAGAAAACTCTACCAAACTCTTCGGTAATTTTGGGTCGAAACACTTGAAATTTTAAATGTACGTTACTTGGACATGGATAATACTTTTTGATTTTGTTTGAACCTCCCAAAATAAATGTTAAGGGGTCAAAACTAGGGTCAAAGTTAAAAAATAATTCGACCTCTGCGGTCTCTATCCAAACTACTTAGCCAATTTCTGGTCTAAACATTTTACATAAAGGGTATTCCGAGATAGGGCAAGCTTTTTAATTTGTTTGTGTCGAAAATTTTAGCTGCCAAGAGGTCAAAGTTCAAAAGATTTGACCTTTGCGATGTCTAGCAAAATACTTTTTTGTCTAAATATTTGAAATTTATACTTAACGGATATTCAGACATGCGGCAAGCATTTTAATCCATTTTGAGGCGAAAATTTGGCTGCCAAAAAGTCAAAGTTGAAAGAGTTGACCTTTGAAGATTCTACCAAATTCCCCCGTCAATTTTGGGTCTAAAGACTTGAAATTTTAAATGTAGGTAACTTGAACATGAGTAAAAATTTTTTATTTTGATTTGAGACCAAAATAATAAATGTTAAGGGGTCAAAATTGGGGTCAAATTTAAAATAAAAATTTACCTCTGCGGTCTCTATGAAATTACTCAGACAAATTTTGGTCAAAACATTTGAAATCTTACATAAAGTGTATTCACACGTAGGGCAAGTTATGAACAGTACATAAGGGTCGAGCAAAGTCTGGATGAACTGTTAGTTTATATATATATATATATATATATATATATATATATATATTCATAAATTTGGGATTCGGTTTCGATTCAAGCTGATGAATCCTAGTCATAGAGATATATTTTTTTATTTTTGAAATCGCAACTTTAAAATATATAAAAATCGATTGAACATTAACTCTATGCTGATATATACGAAATCTTCAAGAATTAAAATATCATATTTAAGCGTATTTTACGAGCTGGCTACGCTGGATGTCCCGGCAAACTTGGGTAAATACTTTTGCAGTTTTAACAAAATAGCTACAATAATATCAGAGCATCTCTGTTTACACTGAATATCGGTATAATGCCAACATCAACATGTGACATATGAATTAGTCCCCTGTGGAATTTCCATGTGTCTCGCTAATTATTATTATTATTATTATTATTATTATTATTATTATTATTATTATTATTATTATTTGCATCTCGTTTTTTGTTTTTAGTTTACAGCAAAGCAAATCAATTTAATAACCCACCAATTATTCATAAATAAAATAAAATTTTAACTTCATTCATAGTGATAACAAAGCTTATGCCCTCCGCATGGTTATTTAAATGGTTAATTTAATTATTTAGAAATTCGTTCGTAACAATGGTAGGGGTATTGTTAAATATTTTGTTCTTACATCGTTTTCTCATATTACCTACCGACCGTCGACTATTTTCAACTGTTTATGAACACTTTCAAGTAACATGCTGTACACTAACGACGAACTGATACAATCTGGCTTTATTTTAAAATAAAAACAAATTTTTTGTTGTCTTACAATTTTCAATCAATTACAAGGAAAAGTTTGAGAAAAATATAAGCTGAAATTACCTGGAAATTTGAAATTTTGAAAAAAAATGTTTAAATAAATAAATAAAAAAATCACTGATTAAATATTAATTAATTAAAAATATCGGAATCGAGAATCGTATCAGAATCGGAAATTTAGAACAGAATTAGTAATTGTATCGGAATCAGGAAAACTTTTGGAATCGTCCCATCACTAATATATTGTTTAACTGATGAGCCCAAATGAGGGCAAAACTCGTCTTGGACTTCCGGTTCGTTGACTGTCATGGCTCTTGTGGGCCTCGACGTTGTTTGGCTGTAGAATTTAGTTTATATATATATATATTATATATATATATATGTTTATATATATATATATATATATATATATATATATATTGTGTACAGAAAGTTGTTAGTTGAGACAGATCATTGGTACCGTCGGTTTCAAGCCCGATGATAAGGCCCGTTTAAGGTATCCTTATCAAGCTCTCTTCAGCCAATATTCGTCTATCTTATAAAGGGAAGTGTGAAGTATATATATCTCTCGAATTCACGTTTAAATCTCGTTTTGTTAACCCCCCTTTTTATCGGATGATCCAATACCTAATTTTAAGCTTTTAATTATTTAAATTTAAGATCTAATTTCGAAAAAAAATTCCTTATATAAATCGATTTTAATTTGAACCCAAATTAATTTTAAAATCTCTTTTCTTATGTATAAAACACTTTAAAATCTGTATTGGTATCGGTTAAAAACTTAAAAATTCGTTTAATTATATCGAATTACGTTTAAAAATTTCCAAAAATACATTTAAAGTTAAAAAAAATATTTTTAATTATATCGAATCACGCTTAAAAATTTCGAAATACGTTTAAAAATTATTTTTTTAAAATCCAAATCTTTCAAGGTTTGGGGAAGTGAGTATTTATCTATCCTAAGTGATTTCCATAGTTTATTAGCATTATTATATTTTTCTATAGTTTTAAATTCGAAATAGATTATAAATTACATTTATGAAATTTTTTTTTTTTTTATTACATTTTCACCCCAAACAAGGCAAATTGCCACTTTGGTGTAGGGGGCTACTATCAGGGGAAACAACTACTGGGGTACTATGTAGGGATTTGGGCAGCAAGGTGTCGGTTCACGTTACACTTGAACTTCTGCACGTCAGTACTGTTGGGGAAGCAGGGACTTGGAATGGAATTCCAGAGTCTTGCGGTTCTGGGGAAGAAACTATTGGAGTTAAAAAGATCTTTTACATCTAGGGACCTCTACAGTGTGGGGGTGGGATCTAGTAGCCTGTCGGGTTTGTCGAGGGTGCTCGCGTCGTGGGGGCACAAGTGATTGCAGTTCGTCAAAGCATTCACCACTAAAATACTTGTAGAAAAGGCAGAGGGATGCAACATTTCGTCGATGGGAAAGAGGCTGAAGCTTAGATGCCAGTTCAGGGCCTATCAGGTTTGCGACTCTCTTTTGAACCTTGTCAAGGAGCGAGAGATTGTAGCCGATGCACCAGCCCAGATGTGGCAGCAATACTCCATACATGGGCGAATGGTGGCCTTATAGAGGTACAGGATACTTTCGGGTGTTAGTAGTTTTCTAGCACGGTAGAGAGAGCCTACCTTTCTTGCAGCGGCCCTGGCAATGCCTTCAATGTAATTGTTCCAAATCATGTTTCCTGTGAACGTTAGGCCAAGGAGTTTGAAAGATGGACTCTCAGGTAAAGAGTCGTTTGCCATTGCTATAGGTGGTAGAGAGGGTTTCTTGTAATTATTGAATGAAACTAGTTTAGTCTTGGCAGCATTGAACGCGACCAACCACTTTTGTCCCCATTCCACTACAGATTGGAGGTCTTCCTCTAGTGTTTCTGCCATTTCTTTAGAAATGTGTTCATTCGTCTTCCTGTCGTGTCTGCCATAGAGTGTAGTGTCATCAGCATATATACCCATCTCAGAGGCAATGTTGTCGGGGAGGTCATTTATGAATATCAGGAACAATAGAGGTCAAAGGATAGAACCCTGGGGTACTCCCGCATTTATATCATATTGTTTAGATGTGCGACCGTCGAGGACTACCTGGATTTTTCTCTTATCTAAGAAGGATTTAATTATGTTAAGTATTCTACCAGTGATACCGTATGATCTGATTTTACTGAGGAGACCCTCATGCCATACCCTGTCAAAAGCCTTAGATATATCTAGAGCTACCACTCTGCCTTCCCCCGCTTTGTCCAGTGAATGGTATATGCGTTCAGAGATCACAGTGAGGATGTCTGCTGTGGAACGGGCTTGTCTAAATCCATATTGTTTGTCAGTCAGTAGTTTAGCATCTGTAAGATGATGGACTAGAGCATGGTTAATTATGGTCTCAAATATTTTGGCAAAAAGTGGGAGGAGGCTAATGGGGCGATAATTTGATGGGTCTGTCCTTTCGCCAGAATTCTTGAATACTGGTACAACAGAAGCAGTTTTCCAACAGCCCGGAAAGCAAGCTTCATTAAGACATTTGTTGTAGAGTTTGGAGAGAACTGGAGCTACTTCGGCTGAGCACTTTTTTAATAGCACAGCTGGGATAAGATCGGGTCCACATGCTTTTGAGGTGTCAAGGTTTTTTATGATAGCATGCACCTGAGCAGGGGTGGTTTTCAGATCGTCTAGTGTGGCGTCTGTCCGCATAGGAAAGTCAGGTAAGGGGTGGTTGGAAGGGTCCAGTGTGGAGTTTGAGGCAAACCGACTGGCAAGCATGTTAGCCTTGTCGGTTGCTGAGGAGACAACCTCGTGATTGTTGGTTAGTGGGGGAATTGTTGATTGCCCATTATTTACTACAGTGTTGTAGATTTTCCAGAAGTCTCGAGTTCCTAGTTTTTGTGCTTCGATGCGCTTTTTAGTGGTTTCCGTAAATTCTCTCTTAGCCGTCGCTATTTCTTTCTTAACGTTATTTCTAGCTTCTATATACTTCAGTCTGTTTGAACTGGACTTATGTCGGTTAAACCTACGGTATGCATGCTGCTTTGGAGTAATGGCAATTGCACAAGTCGACGTAAACCATTGGGGAGAGTGGGGCTTACTATAAAATTTCCGCATGGGAACATGCGCTTCGATTGCAGTTTTGAACCAGTCAGTGGTCTCGTTTGCACATTGTTCAGCAGGGAGAGAGAAAATATTTTTCCATGGAGCATCTCTAATTAGTTCCCTGATGGCTTCCCAGTCAGCCTTATTATAATATCTCGTTGTTTTGAGCACTGGCTCTTCAGTTTTGGGTCTAGAGTTTAGGGCGATTTCAACCATTATCACTGCATGATCAGCGTTCCCGAGTGGGCTGTGGGCCTTCGTTATGCAGTCATCGGGAACTGTGGTCAAAAACAGATCTAGAAGTGATGCGTGTTGTTCTTCCTGGTCAGGGAAACGGGTTGGAAACGTAACAATTTGTGATAGGGAGTGAGATATAGCGAAGCTATGGGTTGTGCTGCCCGCTGCATCTGTGTGAGTAGAGAATCCAAGCCAGTTTTTGTGGTGGACATTAAATATAATTAAAAAATTTTTTTATGAAATACATTAATTTAAAATCTACAATATAATTGCGATTAAAATCCAAGTTTACCGACTAATCATTTTTGTATTTACAATTTTTTTCCTTATCACACACACACACACACACACACACACACACACACACACACACACACACACACACACACATATATATATATAAATATATATATATATATATAAACAACATCTAAGTGTTGTTCTTTTCATTGATCCAATTTATTAGGAGCCCCTTCCTTCTATGTATGCAACTTTTCAAAGCTTCACTCCTCACATTTAAACATTTTATTTTTGGGTCATGAATGGCCCGGAGGATATAGTATTTCTGTGCGTTACAGAGTGAGCATTGACTTAATTCCGGGACGTATGCTGGTTTATGCTCTATTTTTCTCGATTTTATGGAAAAGGGTGTAATTTTTTCTTTAAGCTCCCACACGCGGGTAGCTAATGCTGTATTCATCCTTGTTTTGCTCTAAAGGAGCTCATATGCGCGTAATACCTTTGTTTAAATTGGCCTTTTGTCATACCTATATATATTTCCGGTATATTTGTGGATTGTTCCGTTATTGTGGCCTCATAAACAAGGGATTCAGCTTTACAATTACCCTCCAATGGTTAGCTATTTTTTGTCCTGCAAGAGCAGCCTGCGTTATCTATCTTTTTTGGTTCTTTGGATATTATCGACTTTCTTGATGGAGCTGTCGAGTAACTAACTTTCACAGTGTTTCTATTAAAAAGTTATGTAGTTTATGTGTTTTTAGAAAATGCTTGTCTAGAAGGCTAAGAAAAAAATGCCCTACTCTAGTTTTAGTGTTCAATGAAAACGGAGGTAAGAACCAGATTATCTTCCGTTTCCTCTTTCGTTTTTTATTTTCTCAAAATATAAATACGCTCTTACAATTTGGATTTTCCTTTTAATTGAGCACTCTACTGGAATTCTTCCCCCCCCCCAAAAAAAAGCATTAAAAGTAAGGCAGATGATTTCAAAAAAAGAAAAACCAAAAGATTCATCTGCCTTACTTTTAATGCTAGGTTTATTTTTGGTGTCTTTTCAATTCAATAGAAATCCTCCTAAATTTGCTGATGAGGAGACCGTGCTTACCAAAAAAACTATGTATAATTATTCTACGTGACTTCATGTATACCACAAATAAAAAGCACGGATTTCCGAAACGATCGTACAGATAATTGACTTTGTTGTTGTTCCTTCTTATGAAACTGATTTTTAATTTAATTAAATTTTGATTTTTAAATTTTAAAAATTTTAAAACTTTTAAATTATAAATCACATTACTTAATATATATATATATATATATATATATATATATATATATATATATATATATGATTGTTGAGCTGGATTCTCTCTCTCTCTCTCTCTCTATATATATATATATATATATATATATATAGTGAGAGAGAGAGAAAGAGAGAGAGAGAGACATGAAAGGCGTTTTTGACGTTATGACGGTCACATTTCCAGATTTTCATTTCCTATTTTTGTGTTATGTTGAGGAATTAATTTAAGATTTCCAATAGTTTTGATTTTTCAATAATACATAGCTACATACAAATAGGTATGACGTGTTTTATAGAGAAGGACGAGTTAAGAAACGTAATATAGCGAGATTTCATGAACACAAAGGAGGCAAAATGCGAAAGAAGAAGGCCATATTTCGCTCACGTGATGTAGCGCTATAATTTTCAAAACTCCACAGAACAGTTGTTCTTTTAAATAATTTCTTCTCGTTTTTATTTGTGTCTTTTTCGTTCTTTTTCTGTTGTACTGTATCTCTCATACTCACTATAATGTGTTTTACTCGTTTCTCTAAGTTTACCCATTTCTCTTTTATTTCTTTCAATTTATCAATCATTCTGTTTTATCTTTTTCCTTTTCTAAAAATTGATTTTCTTCGGAACTGAAAACATCGTCTTTCCCTTCATAGATAGGCGACGCCGCGCGTATTTCACAGAAAGCATATCGAACGGGCAAACGACTTTCACCATTCCGATGTTTCTTCTTTAAGTAACAGCTGGAACTGCCGTCATTTTCGCACAGGTGCAGAGGCGACCAAGCTGTGTATACTTGCACAAACGTTTTCATCTTTCTTTTTCCCCCATTTCATTCTAAACTGCACCCGCTGTTCCACATGATTGATATTGATTTGTTTCAGTCAAGTGGAATCAAAGCCGATTGCCGAGGTTTCTGCCGCACATGTGTGGCTCACTTCTGCCCGATCGATCAATACAAACGGAATGGGCTGACTAACGGAAATACATATATGAATGCGTACAGCAATATAAATTGTGTATACACCACTTTAATCTATCTATCTACCTCTCCTTTTATTTCGCAAACACTCTAGCCATCTTTCTGTTTGTATATGTGTCAATCAATATGCGTATAGTTTATAGTACCTATCTATATATCTGTAACAGGGCGCATATGCGCGCGCATGAAAATATCAGCAGCAGCGAGGAATGAATAATAAGTGATTGTATTAGCAGCAAGAGCAGCATTTGAATGCGTATGCAAATTAGGAAGTGTGCGCGAACTTGCGTCTTAAGAAAAAGAAAAAAAAGGGCACCACGTGGTCAAGGAGAAACAAAGTCGGTACCGAAGGAGATGGACGTGTAAAATGAAGGGAGAAGAAAGAGTGCGGTCGAAAAAGATGGACGTATAAGAAATAACTGTCTACAGCCGGCGTGTAGTGGACCAGAAGCGAGAGACTTTTAAGCTAGTGTCGTGATGGGAGGGGAAAAACGGCAATAAACGACTTGAGTCAAAAAAGAAAAAATCGAGTCAGATTTATTTATTTTTGTTTGTTCCTTTACGACGATGTCGAATAGCGCGGGCTTCCCAGAGTCGTTTGGACTATAACGAACACGGTGCGAGCGGAACAGGCACATTAAATATATAAGTAATATAAGTAAAATTTTTATTAGAACATGTTTAACTAATCTCTGATTGAGAGATTAGCAATATAGAATGATAGAAAATTAAACAATTTCCAAGAAAATTAAGTATATTTTATTAGGGATAAGACAACAAAATCCAAACATCTTCGTACGAACCCGTATAAGCTTTTTCATTTGTTAAACATATTGGAAACTTTGACCTGCTGGATTAAATATAGGTTCTGCGTGCCTCATTCTTACAAATTTATCTAAGATTGACATTCAAACGCATACAAATGAATTAAGTTATATCGCATATGAGAAAATGTTTATCTGTTCAGATTATTTAAAGACTGGAATTTATTTTTATGCTTTAGATGACTTTTATTTCTTTACTTATTTATTAGAGGAACAGAAATATTTCAATAGGAAAGATCTCCCTCAGTCTTTGACAGAATATGGTTACCCACGAAGGGTTGCCTGCGCGTGAAAGTCTTATTGGCAGGATGCGCGCAATTTCAAACGACACACCTCTCGACATTGTTAAATACCAGTGGCAAGTGAAGTGTACAAGACGACTAGAAACAAATGCCGAGATAAGCGGAGAGCACATACAGTGCCTAGAATTCCCAAATGGTTACCCATCTGATACTAACAAGACTCACCGTTGCTTAACTGCGGTGATCTGACGAGAACCGGTGTGTCAACGCGATTATGCCGTACGTATTTCAACAATAACCATAGACAAAACATATCGATACATGTTCCTGCATTGGAAGACCAAAATATAAATATGAAAAACAAATCGAAGCACAAAAACTAGGAACTCGTGACTTCTGGAAAATCTACAACAGTGTAGTAAATAAGGGCAATCAACAATTCCTCCACTAACCAACAATCACGAGGTTCTTTGCTCAGCAACCGAGAAGGCTAACATGCTTGCCAGTCGGTTTGCCTTAAACTCTACACTGGACCCTCTAAACATCCCCTACCTCAATTTCCTATGCGGACAGACGCCACGCTTGACGATCTAATAATCACCCCTGCTCAGGTGCATGCTATCATAAAAAACCTTGACACTTCAAAGGCATGTGGACCCGACCTCATCCCAGCTGTGCTATTAAAGAAGTGCTCAGCCGAAGTAGCTCCAGTTCTCTCCAAACTCTACAACAAATGCCTTAATGGATCTTGCTTTCCGGGCTGTTGGAAAACTGCTTCTGTGGTACCAGTATTAAAGAATTCTGGCGAAAGAACTGACCCATTAAATTATCGCCCTATTAGCCTCCTCCCACTTTTTGCCAAAATATTTGAGACCTTAATTAACCATGCTCTAGTCCAGCACCTTACAGATGCTAAACTTCTGACCGACCAACAGTATGGATTTAGACAAGCCCGTTCCACGGCAGACATCCTAACTGTAATCTCTGAACGCATATACCATTCACTGGACAAAGCGGGAGAGGGCAGAGCGGTAGCTCTAGATATATCCAAGGCTTTTGACAGGGTATGGCATGAGGGTCTCCTCATGAAGATTAGATCATACGGTATCACTGGTAGAATACTTAACATAATTAAATCCTTCTTAGATAAGAGAAAAATCCAGGTTGTCCTAAACGGTCGTACATCGAAACAATATGATATAAATGCGGGAGTGCCCCAGGGATCTATCCTTGGACCTCTGCTGTTCCTGATATTCATAAATGACCTCCCCGACAACATTGCCTCTGAGGTGGGTATATATGCTGATGACACCACACTCTATAGCAGGCACGACAGAAAAACAAATGAACATATATCTAAAGTAATGGCAGAAACACTAGAGGATGACCTCCAATCAGTAGTGGAATGGGGACAAAAATGGATGGTCACGTTCAATGCCGCCAAAACAAAACTGGTTTCATTCAATAAATACAAGAAACCTTCTCTACCACCTATAGCAATGGCCAACGACTCTTTATCTGAGAGTACGTCTCTCAAGCTCCTTGGCATAACGTTCACAGGAAACATGAGCTGGAACAATTACATCGAGAGCATTGCCAGGGCCGCTGCGAGGAAGGTGGGCTCTCTCTACCGTGCTAGAAAACTTCTAACACCCGAAAGTATCCTGTACCTCTACAAGGCAACTATTCGCCCATGTATGGAGTATTGCTGTCATATTTGGGCTGGTGCATCGGCTACAATCTCTCGCTCCTTGACAGGGTTCAAAAGAGAGTCGCAAATCTGATAGGCCCTAAACTGGCATCTAAGCTTCAGCCTCTGTCCCATCGTCGAAACGTTGCATCCCTCTGCCTGTTCTACAAGTATTATAATGGTGAATGCTCTGATGAACTGCAAGCACTTGTGCCCCCACGACGTAAACACCCTCGAGAGACCCGACAAGCTGCAAAATCCCACCCCCACACTATAGAGATCCCTAGATGTAAAAGATCTTTCTACTCCAGTAGTCTCTACCCCCAGAACTGCTAGACTTTGGAATTCCATTCCAGGTCACTGCTTCCCCAACTGTACTGACTTGCATACGTTCAAGTGCAATGTGAACCAACATCTCGCTGCCCAAATCCCTACATAGTACCCCAGTAGATGTTTCCCCTGATAGTAGCCCCCTACACTAAAGTGGCAATGTGCCTTGTTTGGGGTGAAAATGTAATAAAAAAACAAAAAAAACAAAAAAAAACTACAAAATATTGCTAATGAATACAGTAATCAGGAAATAAAAATCTCAAAATGTAAGCTTTGTTGATAGTTGATTTTATTTAAAGAAAAAATACGAGAAATTTGAGTTGGGTATGTTAGTGCGTATAGATATAGTACAATATTTGTCATTCTTTATAAATAAAATCTATATTGGATTTTACTTCATTATAGATGAAAATATAGCTCCCATCGGGCATAGTATGAAATTTCATCAGTTCAGATGAAAGAAAAGCATTGTTTTATTTCAAATCGACATCATTTGAACAACAGTTTAACCGCTATAAGATAAAAAAATGCTATAATAAATTATGAATCCCCTTAAGTCATACTTTAATCCATTAGAACGTATTTTGTTTGATAGTGAGGAAGAGTATGGAAATAAACAATTAAAAAATTAAAAAAAAACCTTTACAAGTGTTTTTGATATAGATGTACATAATAATACTTTGATAGCATGTTATAACTTAAATAGGGATGGTATAATAAAATTGTGGGGTCTGCGTTCGCGCCTGGCCTCCATAGAAAAATCAGGCAGTGTGTTGGATTGGCCGGATTTACAGGAGATGGCTTAGAGAGACTCACAAAATTGACTTTCGTCACTGGGTTCCCTGACGCTATCTCAATTGCTCTTCAACAGGTGCCGAACATCAAAGTCCTGACCATGGGGAAACTAATGTCGAGAGCAAGAATTTTGACGACGACTGGGGAACACAATCAGGACGTGGTTGCGGCCACACGCTCACCCAACAACAACAGGGCCCAGAATATTCCTGGTAGTGTGACCTGTTTCAAGTTCAATATGAAAGGCCACTTTGCAAATGACTGTCGAAAACGTGGAACACGGTGTTACCGTTGCGGTGAGAGTGGACACTGGGCTCGGAATTGCTCGGCAAACGAGCACGGGGAGGATGGATAAGCGCCAGTCTCCTTCCCCACCAAGATGTGAACACGACGCTCCCGGTGATAAGCATCTAATGTTGACGGGACGCGATGTTTGGCGCTTATTGATACTGGATGCTCTAGGACTATTTTACATGCAGACCGGTGTCGATCTTGGAGAAAAACGAACGTAAATGTTAAAACGATTGGTGGAATGTTCCATGCGTGCTGCGGTGTTGGAGCGGTCTCTGTGTCCACTGACGAAGGTGTGTCGGCCAGAATCGATGTGTTGGTGGTGCGTGGCAAACTGCTGGGGTTTGACTTACTTCTAGGGATCGACGCCATAAAAGCTCTGGGCGGTGTCGTTGTCAACCCTATAGTATCAGTGCGGCTGGGCGACAGGAAAAATATTAAATGCGCAGCCATTTCTATTAATGAACCGGATTTCACCGCCACCTTTGATCATCAAAACCGAACGTGGACCGCATCGTGAAAGTGGTCTGAGGACCACCCCCCTGAAAGACTACACAATCGAGTGTCAGAATACCCAGTGCCGGCAGAAATTCGTGAAGAATACACGGAGGAGCTCCACACCTGGATAGATAATGGTTGGCTCGTACCGTACCCAGAGGATAAATTGGGACCTCCCAAAGGCCTAATTCCCCTGATGGCTGTGATACAGCAGATCAAAGCCAAAGTGCGCCCGGTAATGGACTACCAGGAGCTAAATCATTACGCAGACGCGTTTACGGCCAACGCAGATGTTTGTGCGGCTAAGCTGCGCGAATGGAGACAAAAAGGTGCTAACGTGTCTCTACTGGACCTCAGGAGAGCATACCTACAAGTACGGGTCCATGAGACACTGTGGCCATACCAGACTGTGGAAATCGATGGGAAAAAATATTGCCTGACCCGTCTAGGGTTCGGTTTGAATGTGGCTCCCCTGATCATGAGAGCAATTGTCAGTGAAGTATTGTCTCAGGAAGAAGTTGTAAGCCGCGCAGCATCTGCTTACATCGATGACATTTTTGTCAACGAGGACGTGGTGCCCGCGACCAATGTAAGAGAACACCTAGAGCAGTTCGGGTTGGAGTGCAAGTGCGGTTGAAGGACGGTGCACGGGTGCTGGGATTGGTGGTCTGGATGGAACACAGTGAACTACGGTGGAAGCGAGGAAATGTAATTCCAGAGGCTCCCAGCATTGTTACGCGACGAACAATGTTTCTCCTGTGTGGTCGACTTGTCGGGCACTTTCCGGTGTGCGGTTGGCTTCGTGTGGCTTGTGAGATTCTTAGAAGGAGAGTAAGTTTGGTAACGAAGCGCTGGGATGATGAAGCAAGGGACGCCGTACTGCATCGTATGATGTTCGAAACCTTGGAATCTGTGCAGCGGAACGATCCGGCCCGGGGAAATTGGGCAAAGAGCTGAATGTATGGGTCGATTCTTGCTCCCTAGCAATTGGTGCAGCCTTGGAGATGCGCTAAACTGTGTTGGAGGATGCATGTTGGCTGCGACCTGAAGGTGACTCTCAACATATCAACTTAGCCAAGCTGGATGCCGTATTGAAAGGTATCAATTTGGCTCTGCAGTGGCAGAGCAAAGTGCTACACATAAAGACAGATTCTGTCTGCGTATACCATTGGGTCTCGGACACGCTAACTGGAAAGGCGCGAGTGCGCACTAAAGCAGCAAGCGAGATGCTTATTAGGAGGCGACTAAGTACTCTAAAAGAGCTCGTGAAAGAGTACGAGCTGACAGTGGACGTGACGCTGGTTCCATCAGCACGAAACATTGCTGACCGATTGACACGAGTACCATAGACATGGTTTGAGGCAATGAAAAAGAAAAACGGGCTTGACCCGGTGATAGGCGCGGTTCACACAGACGAGCTGGATGAGAGTAAAATCATGGCTATTCACAAAGGTAGTGGACATCCGGGGGTGCGACGCACTACCTACTTTGTCAGAAGAAGTTGCCCAACTACGACAATAGCAACCGTTAAAACGGTCATACGGAAATGTGAGGAATGTCAGTCCATTGACCCAGCGCCAGTCAGGTGGGAAAAGGGAAAGCTGGAAGTTAACGAGAATTGGCAGAGAATTGGAATGGATATCACGCATTATGGCACCTTCCATTTTTTAACTTTAACAGACTGTGGTCCATCGCGTTTCTCGATTTGGAGGAAATTGGCAAGGCAGGGCTCGGCAAGCGTGATCCATCAGTTGGAAACTGTTCCTCGAGCGTGGCTCGCCGCATGAAATCCTTTTAGACAATGACACGGCTTTCTGCAGCAACGCATTCCAAGCATTTGCACATAAATGGGGAGTTCACTTGCGATTCCGTTGTGCGTACGCTCCAGCCGGGAATGGCATAGCGGAGCGATGTCACCGAATAGTGAAACGAATACCGGCTAGAATGCGCTGTCCTATACAGGAAGCTTTCTACTGGTATATCATCACACCAAGAGACGACACATCTCCCTTCACTGCGCCTGCCAACAGGATTTATCGATACGAAGTTCGAGTAAAGGAGACTAATCTCGCAACTGCGTCTGCAGATCCCAAGGACAGCTCTTACCAGGTTGGAGATCGCGTGTGGGTCAAAAGACCGCAAAATCGATGTACCACGAGGTTCGGCAAGGGTGAGGTGACCAAGGTAATCAGCCCTCAATCGATTTTGGTGGACGGTGTGCCTCGCCACGTGAAAGATCTGTGCCCTCACCATTATGTTGTTACATCGGAGGAAGAGGAAGACAGTATAATGTCTTCTGAACGAGCAGAGAGTATAAGCAAGACGATGGAGAGCCATATAATGCACATACTGAAGAAGCGGAAGAGGGACCACCCGTTTTGCCTTTACGAAGGAGTACCCGACAAAGACGGATACTGCCCCCCTCTCCCTGATTGTGAAACACTGCCTATGGAACAGACTGGCGGCAATAACGGTGTTAATGAGGAAGATGACAAGGAGGAAGTGCTGCCTCTGGTTCTTCGAAGAAGTACCCGACAAAGACGATTGCCCCCTGCTCCGTTTGTGATCATGAGATCAGGGGGAGTGTAGCAGAATTAGCAGTAACAAAAATGAGAAATAGAGAGCTTACCTCGGATACGTCTGTTTTGGGCTGAGCGAAAGAGAGAGAGAGAGAGAGAGAGAGAGAGAGAGAGAGAGAGAGAGAGAGAGTTCCAAAATGGCGTCCATGGACTTTTATTAGCGTTTACCCAATGTAATTATCGTTGAATCACGTCTGCTCTCGCGCGATTATGCAAATACGTCGTTCCCGGCCGCTATAAAGGCAGGACACTGGAAAGGAGAGGGGGCGTTCTGCAGATTGCGTGTAGGTAATTCTGGCGAGTAGATTGTGCTTGTTACGACCCACGTGTCTGCGAGAAGCGAGTTTTTGTTCCGTCTGTTTTTAGTTGTATTTTTTGTTTGTTTTTCCTACTACATTTTTGTTTCAATTCAATTGTTTTAATTCTTAATTTAAAATTCAAAGTTGGAATTGATTTCAAACACTTTATACATTTCCGTTTTAGTTTGCGAACTGTTGCACGAAAACAATGTCAAAGCTGGTCTGCTTTTAACTGCTATTAGCACTATGTAAACAATACTTTTCCATAGTCAGACTCTCGACGATTAACTGATACCTTTACCAAGAGAAGCAAATCTTACAAATTCTAATTTTCCAAGCAATAAATATCTATGCTAAATATCAAAGTTCATATCTACTTTGATAAAAGTCTCAACATGTTCTCGTAAATTGAAGTTGTGAATGCATAAATAAAATAATTCATATTTACTTTGTATAATTAAATAAGGCGATCGTTATAAAGGTTAATAGATTAACTTAGATAAAGATGACTCGTTGATTTTATTTGCTTTTTATATATTGTTTAATCGCTATTAAAGGAACTGACTAAAACACGTCTTAATGAACAAATTGGCGTTCCTTGCATTTTAAGTAAATTCGAATGAATTAAAAATGATAATAAAGCTTACATACATAAACTTACTGTGGTATATTATATGTACAAGTAAAAGAAGTCGAGGTTTATGTACTTCGGTGTAAGGTTAATTATTAGACTGGTGCAAAAATAATGTCGAATTTTGACGTTCAACTATATACATATATATATACATATATATATATATATACATACATATATATATATATATATATATATATATATATATATATATATATATATATATATATATATATATATATATATATATATATAGGAAATATATTACTGTGAGTCCAGAATGAGTTTGCATATTGTTTCAGCTAGAGGAAGATCCTCAAAGAGTGGAAATATCCAACTAGGATCGTCAGAATTCATAGATGGACTAAGTTATAAAATCAAATAAGAATGGAAAAATCGTAGATGAAGGGGAGTTAGAAAAGAAGGGGGAGTGGAAGGGAGAGGACGTTGGAAGTTAAAGTAGTAGGAGTGTATATAATAAGAGAGGGGTTTATAACTAAATATTAATTATGTGTTAATTCTTATATACGTTTTTTTTAGTTTATAACGGTTTAAAATTAAAGGACACTATTCTTATTTATAACGGCATAAGTAACAGTTATAATAATAAACCCAACAATACAAATACGAATAACAGATCCCGTAAAGTCGTCTGGTTTAACCCTCCCTATAATAATATGATAAAAACTAAATTAGGTAAAAAATTCTTTATGCTTCTTAATCATCACTTCCCCTCCTAGTAATATTCTACATAACATTTTTAATAGGAACACTATTAAGCTTAGCTACAGTTGCACAACTAATCTAGAAAATAAAATAAAAAAACACAACAATAAAATACTAAATAACCACAACTATAATAACAATAGTCCAAATAACTGTAACTGCCTTAACAAACCTCAATGCCCGCTCCAACAAAATTGTCTCTCAACAAATGTGGTTTACAAAGCAACTATTTCCCTTGCTGAAGACCCACAAAACAAAAAATTATACATTGGCCTCTCAAGCAACACGTTCAAAGACAGATTTAGAGTGCATAAATGCTCCCTAAATAACCCCAACCACCCCAATAGTACTTCATTAACTAACCACTATCTACTACTTACCCGAAACAACCTCACCCCAATTATTAGCTGGGAAATTCTAAATAGAGCTAGTACCTGTAAATCACTAAACTCCCCATGTTATTTATGCTTAACTGAAAAATTACTGATTACTAATTTTAGAGATAGAGATAAACTTCTAAATAAAAAAAGTGAAAACTCACTTAATTGTAAACATTGTAAATCCCACCTATTAATTAACTTCTCACCCTTCTAGTAATAACTATAACCCACCCCTAACGCACAGCTCACTTGATCCTTAATTACACACACCCTATTTTCAACCGGAACTATATAGTCTCCCACACAGAACACCCACCTAGTTATCCCCACCATTTTTTAGCTGCATCTCTCTTTGCCTAACTCATTCTTCTACCCCCCTCTTTGCCTTACTCACTCCTTATGCCATTATTTAAAACCTAAATCCCAACCATTATCATTCTTATCACAATAACTACCAAACCCCTTCTAATTTTACCCCCTAAGCCTCTTAAGTAACAGCCCCTTAGCATGAATACTATACACCCATATACGAAACCGCAGTCATATCTACCACACATTTACAACCCATAACGTCTGGTAATATGTCTATCCTTATTATCTGCAAATTACTTAGAGTTCTCGCCGCATAGTTTCTTATTGGCTATTTCCATGGTTAGGTCTTGATTTCTAATGTTTTAATTACGTATTTATCACAATTGGTATCCTCTGACTTGCTTCTCGGTCTATTATCTGCTTGTTAACAACTAATCATTTATTTACCTTCAACTTTAATTAATTATTTAATTTACCATCTACATATAATATATAATTAAGAAATTATAAATAATAAATAAAAACAAAAAATAATTTTTCAATCTCTCCCTGCCCGGCTAATTTATATATATATATATATATATATATATATATATATATATATATATATATATATATATATATATATATATATATGTATGTATTTGTATTTGTGTGCGTATCTTCTACATGTGTTTTTGTGTGTGTGCGTATTTTGTGTGTATGTGTTTTATTCACTTATCATAAACATCTCCCTAATAATTTTAATTAATTATTTGATTAACTTACTGATATTCTTACCTATTTCTATATTATTAAAATAAACCCGTAACTAATAATTCATTAATTTATCCTCCCATTTTCCTTCTCCTTTTCTTTCAACTACAACGCCCGAAAATTAAAAAAAATAATAAATAATAAATAATTATAAAATATTATTCAATCCCTCCCCTCCCAGCTAATTTATATATATATATATATATATATATATATATATATATATATATATATATATATATGTATATGTATATGCATATATATATATATATGTATATGTATGTGTATGTGTGTGTATTTGTATGTATGTGTATTTGTATTTATATATATGTTTATATACGTATAGATGTGTGTATATTTACGTATTTGTGTATATATATACATATATATATATATATATATATATATATATATATATATATATATATATATATATATATATATACTCAGCCAATCGCTCTTCCCCCATTGACGTGTCTGTATATGCTGTACATATGTATGGGTGTGTTTGTATTTGTGTATGTGTGTTGTTTATTATCATAATTTTTTCCTTAATTTTATTAATCTATTATTTAAGTTACTTACTGAAATTCTCACCTATTTTATTTTATTAAAATAAGCCTGTAACGTATAATTTCTACCTGCCCGGCTAATTTATATATATATATATATATATATATATATATATATATATATATATATATGTATGTGCGTGTATGTATATATATATGCATATATATGTATGTATATATGTATATTTATATTTTTATGTTTACGTATTTGTGTTTTTATATATACTTAGGCATGTGTTCTCCCCCCATTGATGTGTCTCCATACGTTGAACAGGTGTACGTGTGTATGTGTATTTATGTGTTTGTGTGTGTATTATTTACTTATCATAAACAATTCTTTAATAATATTTTAATTTTTTTTTATTTATTTTGCTTACTTACTGATATTCTTTCCTATCATTATACTATCAAAATAAACCTGTAACGTATAATTCATTAATTTATCCTCTTATTTTCCTTCACTTTTTTTTCCTTTTTTATAAATAATAAACAATAAATATTTTTCAATCCCTCCTCGCCCGGCTAAATCACTTTAAAACCCATTTGCAACCCATTCCTTCCTTCTCCCACCACACCATGCCCACTAGCATTAACTCTAAAACCTGTTGCCATGGTGATCCTTTAAATTAAATGTTACTTATGCCGTTATAAATAAGAATAGGGCCTTTTAATTTTAAACCGTTATAAACTAAAAAAAAAAACGTATATAAGAATTAACACATAATTAATATTTTATTATAAACCCCTCTCTTATTATATACACTCCTACTACTTTAACTTCCAACGTCCTCTCCCTTCCACCCCCCTTCTTTTCTAACTCCCCTTCATCTACGATTTTTCCATTCTTATTTGATTTTATAACTTAGTCCATCTATGAATTCTGACGATGCTAGTTGGATATTTCCACTCTTTGAGGATCTTCCTCTTGCTGAAACACTATGTAAACTCATTCTGGACTCACAGTAATACATTTCCTATATACTTCTCTGGCTACACATTGATCACTCTAGTCCGTTTTTTTCACCACTGGTAAATATATATATATATATATATATATATATATATATATATATATATAATTTTTTAAAGTTTGTTTTTGAAATGTCGTTACTTTCAATGTATACCGTTTTCGTTTAACAGGTCTAGATTGTTATTTTAAAACCAGTCACCGTTAATTTTGAGTTAAGCTCAATGTATCTATTTAATAGTATATATAGTGTAAAATTTTGTTGAAAATTCAGACTCACGTTTTCTTTTTTATAACCTCCCAGATATACTTTAGTTTCATTATTTGTTATAACTTCACATTTGTATACTACGTTGGAAGTTAAACAGTCCCCACCCCCATTGGACATTCAGTAGGGTCCCGGCGGTTACATTCTTTTACGTTATTAGATTCATTTTCTGTTTATCTCTATTTTTCAAAAATTTATTTTGGTTATTTGAGCCAATTATGGTATTTGTTAAGTTAGCAGACGTTGAGAAGGATAGCTTAACAGTGTTTTTGTGTATTATCTTACTAAGTTTACTATCTTGCGAGAAATATTTGTTTATAATTTGGTAAAATTCCCTTGGGATGTTATCTTATCCGAATACGATGTTCAGCATGTTTAAAATATACCTTTTGTTGTAAAAATCTAATGGATAAACATCTGAAGAAGTTGGTGGGGACAAGCTATTTTTATGGACACATAAATCGTAAAATTGTCTACCCACTAAAGAAAACGTGAGTCTTTGAATTTTCAACAAAATTTTACGCACTCTCTCTCTCTCTCTCTCTGTCTCTCTCTCTCTCTCTCTCTATATATATATATATATATATATATATATATATAAGTATATATATATATATATAACTACTTCATTTACTCACATAAAATTAATATACGAAAGTATAGATTTATGCGTAACCTTTAAGTATTTACTTCGAAAGTGCTCAATACATAGGTAGAGCTAGTTAGTAATTTATAAAATATATATGGCAATTAAGCTACACTGAATATTCGGCGTTTCATCCACTCTAGGATTCGTCCGGCTTATGCGCGAATATTCAGTGTAGCTTACTCGCCATATATATTTTATAAATTACTAAATTATATATATATATATATATATATATATATATATATATATATATATATATATATATAAGCGACATTTTATTGCACCAACCTAATAAGTAACGCGAACTATATTTTAATATATTCTATTAGTTTCTTCTCATTTGAAAGTTCTAACAATTTGTTTCCATCACGGTTATTATTGCCAAATGCAATTCATAATCGTGTCAGTCTAATAAAAGCAGTTCAGTGGTGATAAACCCAACCGATGCTATGATTTATAGGTTGCTAAGGCCGTGTATTTCATAAAAATGTATACATACACGACGCCTTAGCTTAATAGTTGGAAACTGTTAAATATTTAAGTTAAGCAGTGTTGTGCTTTCTAACAACACAATTAAACTTAATCTACTTCTAAACTGAAAACTAAAATTTAAAATTAAAATTTAATTTTTAATGTTTAAAATATGTGTTTGTCTTTCTTTATTTTATATTTTGCTACTGAACTTTTTTCTAATGTGTAAACGTGTCCAACACTTCTACGTTTTGTTTCATTTCTTCTTGCATTATTAATCCTGAACGCATCGGTAGACACATGTTGAGGTTTGCGACCAGAAATAGATTGAAGCAACCGAAGTAATCACCTAACGTTGTCTTTTAAACAAATGTCTTATGCTTAAAAGTGCATAAATTAATGTAGAAATTAGAAGCCCGATACAAAAAGTACATATTTATATTATACTAGCAATCTGACAGTCGTTGTCTTGTCGTAAAATACGCTTAAATCTGATATAAAAATTGGTGCAAATTTTGTATTTATTATCAGTTCAGCAAATCGTCTATTGAATATTATATTGTACTTTATAAATATACTAGCATTTCAGCCCGGCGTTGCCCGGGTGTTTGAAAGTGTGTGTTGAGCAAAAAAAAAAAAAGTGGTAGTAGGAAGGCAGGCTCGAACCCATACTGCGAAGGAGGAAAAGAACGGGAAAACCTGACGTCTTCGCTGTTACGACCACTGCCAAACCGGAAGTGACGTAGGTTTAAACTAAGGCTAGAAAATCGAAAAGAGGGGATGACTTTCGAAAATATCGGTGAAAAAAGTGACCCCTCCTTGTAGAAAAGTGCCCAGTTGAGGGTGAAGGAGTTAATGTTTTTAGCCAATTTTATCGGTATTTGTCGTCTGAAAGGTCGAGCTTACAAACAATACTGTCTTTGTGAAAATTCGTTGTCTCTGGCGAAAGTTTTAGGCAGATATGCAAACATACATACATACATTTATATATTGGTAACTCAAATACTATCTCATTGATTACTGTACACGCAATAGCCCTTATCCCTGAGTGGCCTCTGGACCTTGATAAGTGGTGACCCCATGTAAAAAACACACGCATACACACACAGACAAACAGACAGACGCGTTCAATTTTATAGATATATAGATAGTAATAACTTCAAAAGTTAAAATGCAATGCTTTCGATTCCACCAACGATATCCTACTTCCAAGGTGAACTGTTTTTTTTTTAAATTTGACTCCTTAGAAGATATCGTTCCAGACTCAAAGCAAATTAGAAAGTGTACCCGAGATCCAAATACTTTCTAGATCAAGTATTGAGACTCTAGACCAAATACTCAGCAGCTTGGTAGAGATGTTCCGCACACCGAAAGACAATAATATATGCCATATGACAATAATAATATGCCAATGAATAATAAACACTTACAAGCCTCCACCCCTTGGAAAAACTTCAAATTAACTACGAACATCGCCATTTTTACATCTCCAACACATTTGAAAATGTGTGTGTGTGTGTGTGTGTGTGTGTGTGTGTGTGTGCGGCAGAATCATGTTGCCACACCGGTTCTCACAAGATCACCAAAGCTAAGCAACGTTGAGCCTGGCCAGTACAAGATGGGTTACCATTTGGGAAGGAGGGGCGCTGTATGTACCGTGCAGAGTCGTATAAATTTCAAGGTTCGTATCTGAGGGCGCAATATTTCACTGGGAGAGATGCACTAACAATTTTCGTTAAGACATGCATCTCATAGAAGGCAACTGATGTAAAAACCCGCGGTCAACTATATACTCTGTCCCGTGGCAGTCATCTGCACCGAAAAATATTAGCAGTAATACCAAAAAAGTGTGGTTAGTTCTCCACAAATATTCACCACTATAAACAAATGATGTGTGCGGATTTCCGAGCAACTTAGTTTTAGTCGAAATTAATAGGAGAGTCCAATATATATATATATATATATATATATATATATATATATATATATATATATATATATAGAGAGAGAGAGAGAGAGAGAGAGAGAGGGAGGGAGAGAGAGTGTGTGTGAGAGAGAGACATTTTAATATTGAGTAAACCGATTCATAATTTTGAATTGAAATCAGTTTCGAGAGGAAAACAAACATAATCCACTAGATTGTACGATCGTTTCAGAAACGATGTTCACTTGATTTAAATTGACAATAAATATTGACAATTATTTGACAAATGTTTTATCTTTTAAAAACAAAGTCACCTCTTCTCAAAAATAGGCGGGGGGGCAGTTAAAGACACCAAAATAAAATGAGTATTTTAGCCGTGTATATGGCAGATATTCCTTATATATATATATATATATATATATATATATATATATATATATATATATATATTATAATATATTTATTTAGACTCCATTACAAAATCTGTTTCAATTTGAGTAAGTCTATCCTCTGCCATGCTGTTATTGTTGTCTTCTAGTAAGTATAATTATACATCGTTTATAACCGATGTATTTTTCTGCATATTTGGATATATTTATGTATGTCCGCATATATATGCTTGTGCATGTGTGAGTATGCATGTCGTATGGTTGGGTATATATGTATATATACATATATATGTATATGATGTAGTGTTTATGCATGTATGAATATATTTGTATATGTACATTTGTATATATATACATATATATGTTGTATAAGTATTGATATGGTGTCAGTATTTTTATGTATGTGTCTATGTGGATGCTTCGAATATATATACATATATATATATATATATATATATGCATATATATATATATGCATATATATATATACACGTATGTATAATATGCCTAGTACACTCATATGATTAAGTAATTAATAAAGTATCACTTTTATTTAAATCTACCACTAATAACGAGATAAGCCAAAAACACACAATTTCTATAAGACCAAGCCAACCAATAATATTGATCAAAGTACATACTTTCAAAGATATACCAAATATTAAGAAGAAATGACGTTTTTATAAGGATTGATTAAGTTCTTAAAAAATACACTATAAAACTTTAGAAAAGACTATCAAACTGTAGTAGAATTCTTAGATTTAGCAAAACTTAAATGAATAAAAATTTATAAGTTTTATAAAAGAAAATAAAAGAAATGAAATAAATAAATAAATAAAATAATTATGAATTACAATTAAAAATACATATAAGAATAATTGATAAATACATCAATACTATATATAGATTAATAAAAATGAAAACAATCTATACATGTACATATGTTTGTGTGCGTGTGATTTTGCGCGTATTTCTGTATATGTGTGTATAGATATGTATTTGTGTGCTTATTAAATGTGTGTGTGTTTGTATGTGTGTGTATATATAGAAACAAAATAAAAGCTAAAATAACAACCATTTGATGAGATTACATATTTTAATTTACTAAGATGTAAATTATATAAATAAATTTCCAATTTGATATAACTGAAAAAGCCAGCGTTAATTTCCAAACAAAAGATATAATAAATAAATAAATAATTAAAAAATTGAATGAAAAACGCCATGTTTTATAGGTAGACAATATGACCAAATTTAGTTAACCCCTTTTTTCGAAAGCCGAGACACTCTTAAATAACTTTAATCATTAAATTGTTAATATCGTCTTCCTGACACCTTCGTTTTTCACTTCTCGCGTTGCCATTTCTCCTTCTTAGTGAATTCATACCCCCTCTATATCTTTATATTATATTACCCTTCCCCTCTTACCACTCTCTGTAATCCTTCCACCAAAATATATTTTTACCCCTCCCCATTCTTAAACTGAAATTTATTTTTTTAAATTAAATTTAAATCCATGAGATCATTAACTTTACTTCACGCCAGTGATGACTGAATATATCCCCCCCTCTTAAATTGAAAATGGTTTTGAACCCCTTTTCAATTTTAGGATTTTTAAATCATCTTGTTTGATGAGATAAATTATAATTGAAAAGGTCTGCATATTGTAGCAAGATATGACTGTATTTACATAAAGAATAATAAAAATATTGCTTGCTGCCTTTGATTGAGCACTATCAGCGATCCTCGTTGAAATTCAATTATTCTTAATTTTTGGATATCTTTCTACCTGGAATATATATATATATATATATATATATATATATATATATATATATATATATATATATTTATTTTTTATTACATTTTAACCCGAATCAAGTCATATTGTCACTTGGGTGTAGGGGCTACTATCAGGGATATGAGCTACTGGGATATTATGTAGGGAGTTGGGCAGCAATATGTCGCTTCACGTTACACTTGAACTTCTGTTGGGGAAGCAGGGACTGGAAGAGAATTCCAAAGTCTAGCGGTTCTGAGGAAGAAACTACTGGAGTAGAAAGCTCTCTTACATCTAGGGATTTCTACTTTGTAGGGGTGAGATTTAACTGCTTGCCAGGTTTGTCGAGAGCATTTACGTCGAGGGAATACAAGTGCTTGCAGTTCGTCAGAACATTCACCATTAAAATACTTGTAGAACAGGCAGAGGGATGCAACATTTCGTCGGTGAGACAGAAGCTTAAGATTAGATTACAGATCAGGACCTATCAGGTTGGAGACTCTCTTTTGGACCTTGTCTAAGAGCGAGAGACCAGTAGCAGCTGCACCAGCTCAAATATGACAACAATACTCCATAAATGGGCGATTGGTGGCCTTATAGAGGTACAGGATACTTTCGGGCCTTAGTAGCTTTCTAGCACGGTAGAGAGAGTTTACCTTCCTCGCATGGGTCCTGGCAATGCTCTCAATATAATTGTTCCAACTCATGTTTCCTGTGAACGTTTGGCCGAGGAGTTTAACAGAAGTACTTTCAGTTAATGAATCTCTGGCCATTGCTATTGGTGGTAGAGAAGGTTTCTTGTAATTATTTAAGTAAACAAGTTTAGTCTTGACAGCATTGAATGTGACCATCAATTTTTGTCCCCATTCTACTACAGATCGGAGGTCATCCTCTAGTGTTTTTATTTGTTTTCCTGTGGTGTTTTTATTTGTTTTCCTGTGGTGCCTGTAAGTGTAACGTAAAGCGACATCTTGCTGCCCAACTCCCTAGATAATATCCCTGTAGCTCATGTCCCTGATAGTAGCCCCTACACCCAAGTGACAATATGACTTGATTCGGGTGAAAATGTAATAAAAAATAAATATATATATATATATATATAGTGTATTCATTTGTTTTCCTGTGGTGCTTGTTATAGAGCGTGGTGTCATCAGCATATATACCCATCTCAGAGGCAATTTTGTCGGGGAGGTAATTTATGAATATTAGGAATGATAAAGGTTCAAGGATAGACCTCTGGGTTACTCCCGAATTTATATCACATTGTTTAGATGTACGACCGTCGAGGACGACCTGAATTTTTCTCTTATCTAAGAAGGATTTAATTATGTTAAATATTCGTCCAGTGATACCGTATGGTCCGATTTTCCTTAGAAGACCTCCATGCCATACGTTGTCAAAAGCCTTAGATATATCTAGAGTTACCGCTCTACCTTCCACTGATTTGTCCAGTGAATAGTATGTTATGTGATTACAGTTAGGAACGGGTTAGCCTAAATCCATATTGTTGATCGGTCAGAAGTTTAGCGTCTGTAAGGTGATGGAATAGAGCTTGATTAATAATGGATTAAAATATTTTGGCGAAAAGTGGGAGGAAGCTAATGGAGCGATAATTTAATGGGTCAGTTCTTTCGCCAGAATTCTTAAAAACTGGTACCACAGAAGCAGTTTTCCAGCAGTCAGGAAAACAAGATTTATTAAGACTTTTGTAAAGTTTAGAGAGAACTGGAACTACTTCGGCTGAGCATTTTTTTAATAACACAGCCGGGATGAGATCAGGCCCACATGCTTTTAAAGTGTCAAGTTTTTTTACGATAGCATGCACCTGAGAAGGGGTGATTTTCAGATCGTCTAGTGTGGTGTCTGTCTTCAAAGGAAAGTCAGGGAGAGGGCGGTTAGCAGGGTCCAGTGTGGAGTTGGAGGCAAACCGACTGGTGGGCATGTCAGCCTTCTCCGTTTGGCTCTAGAGTTTAGGGTGATTTAGACCATTATCACTGCATGATCAGCGTCCCCAAGAGGGTTGTGGGCATTCGTTATACAATCATCGGGAACTGTGGTCAAAAAAAGATCTAGAAGTGATACGTGTTGTTCTTGTTGGTGTGGGAAACGAATTGGAAACGTAACCATCTGTGAAGGGAGTGAGATATAGAGGAGCTACGTGTTGTGCTACCAGCAGCGTCTGTGTGAGTAGAGAATCCAAGAAGCCAGTTTCTGTGGTGGACATTGACGTCACCAAATACATGTACTTGTGCAGTAGTGTCGAGGGAGAGTGCTGTATCTATGCTGTCAGAGTCTTTGTTTATTAGGGTGCAGTCATGGGTCGAGGAATAGCGGTAGAGAAAATAAAAGTAGCTAATGTTATGTGCCATGTTAAGTCTAAAGCACATAAAGGCTTGATCGTCCGATTCTAGGTTTGTTTCTCTAGTCAAGGGGAGGGTATTACGAATATAGACTCCAAGTTCGTGCATATGTATGTCAGAGTCCTTACGGCATGTGAGAGATATCTAGGCATGTTAAAGTGGTTAGAGGGGATGGAGGAGTGTAGGTTAATGTCACTTAGTGCTAAGATATCCGGGGTATTTGTTAGGAGAAATGCTTCAACATCATCTAAATTAGTTCTAAGCCCACGGATGTTCGTAAATGCAAGCCTCAAGGGAAGAGGCAATTTGATTTTCTTTGAACCAAGCCTGGTTTAAGTGTTTTTTTTATTGTACTGCCATTTTTTAAGGAGTTTCAGTTTAGGAAGGGGGTGCAGAACAAGTGGTTGTGCAGAATACCAGACATGAAACACAAGTAGATCATCAGCTGACCTTTCATCTTCTGGGAGTGTCGGCTCAAGAACGCTCACCGGGGATGAGCTGTTTAGCAGATTATATATATATATGTATATATATATATATATATATATATATATATATATATATATATATGCAGTAGAGCTTCAAACAAACTACATATAAATCATATATATATATATACATATATATATATACGTTTTATTTTTTTTTATTACCGTATCTTTCTGTTATACGCTACGGTAATAAAAAATAAAACACATATTTGCTCTACAACAGTATTGAGCGCTTTCTTCAGGTTTTATTAATTATCATTTCTACTACATATATATATATATATATATATATATATATATATGCTCTTTTTTCATCCTTATATAAAGTAATTCTCTTTTGTTGGATTATGTAGATGCTCAGTCTGCGATAGGTTTACATTAATATTTATTTTCCGAGAATTTAATCTGCATTCTTTATTTTTCTTTTTGCATTTTTTTAAAAATTCAAAGCTTCTTTAGACTATATTATTGCATTTTTTTAAAAATTCAAAGCTTTTTTTAGACTATATTATACATATATATATATATATATATATATATATATATATATATATATGTATATATATATATATTTATATATTTACGTTTAAAAAACGATTAAAAATGTTGGCACAACGAGGGAGAAAAAAAAAAGCGGGAGAAAAAATTCAAAGTTCCCCAAAGAGAAACAATGCGTTTGATGTTTCTTTTTGCCGGCACAAAGAAGGTTGACGCACCGCGATAGAGACGGCCTCCAAAATCTTTAAATGGTTTTTGGAGTCCGCTCTATGTAGCACCTCGAACCAATCTATTTTATATCTATCGGCACAGCACGGGTTGTCAACCAAATGCTGGCCAATAGCAGAGTCCAAGGCTGCAGAAGGAGGGAGACCACCGAACCCCATCCTCCCTTGTCTGATCTTCGATGGAACATGCTGGTTTATACGAGTCAAAAGGTGCAAGGATGTTCGCCCAACATAACCAGCGTCGCACTGGCATTTAAACTGATATACAATATTACTATTTTGGATGTAAGGCAAACTATCCTTGAGGAAAGACGGAAAAGCAGGTCTCGTAGTATATACCACACGCAAGGTCACCGAATTGAAGCAATCGTAAATACTTCTTCGAATCTGTTTTGAAATTATATTACTCCCCTCCCCTATCCACGGTAATTTCAAATAAACCGGGCATTTCAAGGGTCCAAACTTTTTAGGGTATTTAAAATCCGCAACCTTTTTGAAAATACAATCATCAATAAGGTCAACAGGATAACCATTATTGATGAATATTTCCCTGATCTTATCGAGTTCGACATCCTAACTGCTTTTCCGTCTTTCCTCAAGGATAGTTTGCCTTACATCCAAAATAGTAATATTGTATATCAGTTTAAATGCCAGTGCGATGCTGGTTATGTTGGGCGAACATCCTTGCACCTTTTGACTCGTATAAACCAGCATGTTCCATCGAAGATCAGACAAGGGAGGATGGGGTTCGGTGGTCTCCCTCCTTCTGCAGCCTTGGACTCTGCTATTGGCCAGCATTTGGTTGACAACCCGTGCTGTGCCGATAGATATAAAATAGATTGGTTCGAGGTGCTACATAGAGCGGACTCCAAAAACCATTTAAAGATTTTGGAGGCCGTCTCTATCGCGGTGCGTCAACCTTCTTTGTGCCGGCAAAAAGAAACATCAAACGCATTGTTTCTCTTTGGGGAACTTTGAATTTTTTCTCCCGCTTTTTTTTTCTCCCTCGTTGTGCCAACATTTTTAATCGTTTTTTAAACGTAAATAAATTTAATTAATGTCCCCGTACGTTGGCACATTAAATAAGTTCCCCACTAGAACTCTTTATTTTCGTTACAATATTTACTCCTGAAGAGATGATAGCCGAAAGAGCTCTCGAGAAACTTCCGCCTAGTATTTTATTTAAAACCATATATTTATATATATATATATATATATATATATATATATATATATATATATATATATATATATATATATATATGTGTGTTACTACTTCATGTACTCACATAAAATTAATATACGAAACTATAAATTTATACGTAAACTTTAAGTATTTACTTCAAAAGTGCTCAATGCGTAGGTACAGCTAGTTAGTAATTTATAAAATATATATGACGATTAAGCTACACTGAATATTCCGCGTTTCATCTTTTGATTCTAGGTTAGATTTTTTAATGTTTTTTTCTATATATATAAACTAACATAAAAACTAACCTAGATTTAAAACAGGTGAATACACTAGATATCCAGGCTAAATAGAGCACACACAAAGAAACAGGTCAACCAGAGGTCAAATAGGCCTTTGCCCTGTAAGTGCATGTTCATTGGCTGATAGAAAGGTAGATACTAGAAAACTGATTCGCTAACTAAAATCTCAATAGAAGGTGCGTATATAAAAACGACGGACAACCACAAAATTTGCGCATAAGCCTGGAGAATCATAGTGGATGAAACGCGGAATATTCAGTGTAGCTTAATCGCCATATATATTTTATAAATTACTATACATATATATATATATATATATATGTATTGTTTTTTTAATAACTTACTATATATATATTTTAATAACTTACTATATATATATATTAATTACTTACTATATATCTATATCTATCTCTCTCTCTCTCTATATATATATATATATATATATATAGTAAGTTATTAAAATATATATGGCAGTTAAGCAACACAGAATATTCTGCGTTCCATTCTCGCAAGAATTCCCCAGAATTATTGAGGTATAGCTTAATTTGGTAGCTTAATTGCCATATATATTTTCATAGCTGTCTATCTAGCTCTCCATATGTATTGAGCACTGTTGGAGTAAATACTGAAAATCTAAACATAAAATTATATCTTCGTATATTAATTTATGTAATTAAATTAAGTACACTTTGGTGTTGACTTTCAAGCCGATTCGAAGATGCGAGGTGGCATGATACTGCCCTTACTTGAAACCACATGAAAGACCATCACTCTGGGCATGTCTGTTTTCCGGATTTGCATTGTGAGGGTGTTGGCAATGATGTCATCGTCATTACTTTGATCAGTAGAGAGCATGAGGTGTACAGCGGCACATCTCCAATCTCGCTCATTGAACATTGTGTTATATTCAGGCATAATAGATGACTCTTATTGCTCTCGGAATTTATACACAACTGGCGAGCTAGTAGATGGTCTTCAACAAAAAAAGAAAACCATTTTTCATCTTACGGAAATGAAATCATGTCGTCTCTTCTAGAGCGACAATTTTATCCTTCCTCCATGTAAATATATATATATATATATATATATATATATATATATAGAGAGAGAGAGAGAGAGAGAGAGAGTGAGATAGATAGATAGATACATAGATAGGTAGATGGATAGATAGAATGATAGATAGATATTTGGAGTATAAAGTAATGGCTCGGAAATGTAAGCTATCTATAATGAAATGAAAACAGTAAGGAGCACACTAATATTTCTGGAAACCGAAGTGCATAAAAATAGCATGCAGAGAAAATAATATTCCAATAGATATTGCATCATCATTTTAACCTTGCAAACTGTGAGTCTGGACGTTGGTTCTTGCAGAGGAATGGCTGAAAATCAAAATCAGAATAAAAGAAAGAAAACACACACAAAAGCGTTCATTCAAGTGCGACACTAAAAGCAAACGAAGAATGGCCGATATTGACTTCTCTTGTCTATAAATTTCTTTGAGGATTTTGGCAATCAATATCGATCCTCAGATCAGATTCAACGACCATCTGTAGGATCGTATCTTTCTATAAAACTGTCATCAGTTTTAGAAGGGATGCATTTTCTTTGAAAGTTATTATTATAATAAGATTACGAACGATTATAATGCTTTTGTCTGATTACATTTCCTTACAGACGGTAGATTGCATTCATTTTATTACTATTCTTAAATCCATATTCAATGATTCGATCTATATATTCTATTGTTAGAAAGTTAGCCGACCGGCAACCATCAGTTGAATATAAATATGTATGTGCGCGTATATATGCCTGTTTGTGTTTATGCAAGTAACTATTTTATATATATCTATATATTTTATATATATATATATATATATATATTTTATATATATATATATATATATTTATATCTATCTATATATCTATAAAAACTGAGATGTGTGTGCCACAGACGATTTCTGATTGGTTAATCTAATAATCACATCTCCTAAAAAACTATGGTTCGTACGCTCTTACCTTTACCATAAAATATTATGGCTTTATTTATTGTCCATCTTGGAAGGGTTTAATTTTTTCATAACTTGTTATTTACAAATTTAAAAAATACGAAACTTATATACGAAACTAAACTACACGAAATCAAACGCTCCTACAAACTTATTAGTACTACTAGCAAGCACACGCGCACACACGCACACACACACGTTCACTACCGTCACGTTGTTATGGCAACCAAACCCGCTGACTTACATAAACAGTAAACACACACAGTAAATGTGATTTTCTTCATTTTCTCATTTCACTCGTGGTCTTAAATTCATTTCAGGTTTGTATTACTGTACACATAGATTCGAATAAGTTGCCAAAAAACAAATATATAACAAATAAATGTTATCAAAGGCAAGATAAGTTACTTTTCTACCAAACTGGATATATTTTTCGTGTTTTTATTCAATGTAACATATTTATTCAGCTCGAAAAACGGGTTTGTATTACTGTACACATAGATTCGAAAAAGTTGTCAAAAACCAAATATATAACAAATACATGTTATCAAAGGCAAGATAAGTTACTTTTCTACCAAACTGGATATATTTTTCGTGTTTTTATTCAATGTAACATGTTTATTCAGCTCGAAAACCATACGGTGTTTACCGATGTATTGGAAAATTCAAGATGGCGCCTCACTCCCTCTTTAACACGGTAAGTATGGGAAAAGGTGTTATAAATAAAAAACTAGAAAAATACTATTAAAAACCGCAGAATATATGTTACGGTAACATATATTGAGCGAATTTTTAACAGTATTTTATTCAGTTTTTTATTTATAACACCTTTTCCCAAACTTACCGTGTTAAAGAGGGACTAAGACGCCATCTTGAATTTTCCAATACATCGGTAAACACTGTATGGTTTTCGAGCTGAAGAAACATGTTACATTGAATAAAAATACGAAAAATATATCCAGTTTGGTAGAAAAGTAACTTATCTTTCCTTTGATAACATTTATTTTATATATATTTGTTTTTGGCAACTTTTTCGAATCTATGTGTACATTAATACTAACCCATTAAAAATATTGTTTTTTATTTTGAAAAAATATGTGGTTCATTTGTATTTAAAAATATTGTGGTTCATTTTGATTAAAAAATATTTATTTTGATTAAAAAAATATTCATTTTGATTTAAAAAAAATATTGTTCATTTCGATTAAAAAACATTCATTTTGATTTAAAAAAATCATTTTGATTAAAAAAATTGTTTAATTTTAATATTTGTTTATTGTCTTAACTCATATCAAATGTTTTGCTTGTGTTCTGCTTCAAATATTCATATTCTTAGATGCATAATTTTCATTTAATTATATTAAATAAACTTAAAGTTTACTACAAATCAAATCGTGTTCCTTCACTTTTTAAAATGTAATTTATAAGTAATTAAAGAACGCATTCTAATCTTTAAAATCTATAATACAACGAAATATTCAATTGCTTATAATACTTAAACAAACAACTTGTGTTTTTATTATTATTTTTTATTATTAATATTAGATGAGTTTCAGTATAAATCATCGTGTTCTTTATTTCAATCCAATTTGGAAGTTTTGTAACGCTGTCTGTAAAAATATATATGATGTTTATAATGACTTATGATTGCGTATTTATATACATTATTTTCCCTATCCTTCTGTTCATCGTACATTTTTTACTCCCAAACTTAAACATGGTGGGTGCATGGAATTCATTTACCGATACAAAAGAAATGATAAGTAAATAAATCCATAAATAAATATTATAACTGGTTTATTTTAATACTTGCCAGGATGCGGAGGAAAATAAATGAAGGGGGAGGGGAATAAAATAAAAACATTTTGGAAACAGATTAAGTTTGAAAGAATTGCTTTGCACAGAAAGAAATTAATGAAAAAAGAATAAAATTAAATTTCTTTTCCTTCTTGATTTTTTTTAGTTTTTTATGAAAAAGGAAATCAAAATTAAGACTATAAAAAAACAATTTTTATTAAGAGCGAACCTCAGTCGTCTGGTCTGTAAAAAAACGTGGAATAATCAAGAAATGTTTTCTAATACAAATTTTTTTTTACTTATGTGTTCATTTGTCTCTTTGAAGTTCGTTTGTTTAATATATCGGTTTGCAATATCACTTTGTCATTCTGTCAGACTCAAATTTTAAATCTATATATCTATAAAAGTGAAAGTGTGTGTGTGTGTGTGTCTGTGTACATTTCCCTACGAAATAACTCTGTCAATTTTTAGTCTACAGACTCGAAATTATACAGCGTACTGAGATTTGGAAAAATCTATGTGATCGGTTTTTAGCCAGAAATTTGGCGATTAAGGGGTCAAAGTTCAACGATTTGAGCTTTGAGAACTCTAGCAAACTTCTCCGACAATTTTGGGTCTACACCCTTGAAATTTTAGATATAGATTCCGTGGACATGGATCTAACTTAATAACTTGATTTGAGGCCAAAACAATAAATTTTCAGTGGTCATAATAGGGGTCAAAGTTTAAAAAATTAACCCTTTTTATTTGCTCAGCATACACCTCCAAACACCCGGGCAACGCCGGGCACCCATGTTAGTATATATATATATATATATATATTTTTATTTTTATTTTTATATATATATTTATATATATCTATATCTATTTTAAATATATATATATATATCTATTTTATATATATATATCTATATATATATTTTATATATACATATATATCTTTTGTAGACGTATTGTTCAATTTAATAATCTAGGTGGAGCTCAAACACTGTCCAGCTGACGGTTTTAAGACAAACAAAACAGCACATCACATCACATAGTAGTATAGAATTAAATCCTAAGAAGAGCTCAGATGAAAAATCATTTTGTTTTAAATTTATTCACGTTAAAAGGAAAAAGCTCTTCAGCTGCCCTCAGTCATATTACATCTCAGAGCTCAGATATAGCTGACGAGAGTTTGCGTTCTATTTGTTTATACATATGAATGGATTAAAATGACTCTAGTTGTCGATGAAGAATTAGGTAGAAGACTCGGGCCGCAGAAAAAAATGTAAAGTCTAATCCGTATTCCTCGATAGGCGATTGGTTTACACTAATCTTTCCACAAATAGGGAGAAAACAAAGCCTTGGAAAATGGATTTCTTAGTACGGCATAGAAACATATACCGTCAGAAAAAAGATCTTGCGAGCCATAGTCTACAATAGAATCTGGTCATCTATTACTATATGGATGACGACACTAACAATTAATATTAATATTTTTTTATCGAAATATTCAGCTTGAAATATTTTGATACTATTATTATTACCAATAAAGGAATAACAAGCATATTTTGTAAGATTTTATTGCGAACGTGAGTATGCATATTTTTTTCCGTCAATTTTACACGCACACATATACACACGCACTCAAAAACACACATACACACTTATATATTTATGCGTATATATTTTCCGATTTTTTATAGCAGTACTAAAAAGTGGATAGAAATTAGTAGAGTAATTAACCAGATAATTTCTCCCGAAAATAAAACTTAGACGGTTCTCAGAGATTCATATCATAGATGTATAAATGTAAGAGTCCTCCTAATCAACGGGGTCGTGAGGACGCGGCATTATTTTCATACAGCATGTCTTGAGCACGAAATGCCAAGCAGCACCCATTCCTCTTCAGACTCCGAGTACATACAACACCTGGTATTACCAAAAAATCAAACGTTGCTCAACTTCAGTGATCTATTCGGAACTGATGTGTCAACATAATTATGCCGTATATGAATATATGGCCTAATATATATATATATATATATATATATATATATATATATATATATATAGTAATTTATAAAATATATATGTCGATTAAGCTACACTGAATATTCGGCGTTTCATACACTATAGGATTCGTCAGGCTTATGTGCATAAGCTGACGAATCCTATAGTGGATGAAACGCCGAATATTCAGTGTAGCTGAATCGCCATATATATTTTATAAATTACTAACTAGCTCTACTTACGTATTGAGCACTTTTGAAGTAAATACTTAAAGTTTACGCATAAATCTATACTTTCGTATATTAATTTTATGTGAGTAAATGAAGTAGTTATACATATATATATCAACGCTCTGATCCCCATCTGGCATCAATTATGATGGATGGCTCTCGTCTGGGTGAGGCCCCGTGTTTTGACAAGCTTCTGGGTTTTACCTTTACTCCTGATCTGAAATGGAACACGTATATCAAGTCTGTTGCCAAGGTCGCTGGAAAGATGGTGGGATCCTTCTACCGCTCCAGAAGATATCTCACTACGGATGCAATTCTCTATCTATATAAAAGCCAAGTACGTCCAAGGATGGAATACTGTTGCCATATCTGGGCAGGAGCTGCTAAAAACAGCCTATCCTGCCTTGACAGAGTACAAAATAGACTTCGTGGCTTAGTGGGGGATGCGCTTTTCTCTACCCTGCAACCTCTCTCCCACAGAAGAGACGTTGCGAGCCTGTCCTTGTTTTATCGTTATTTCCATGGCAGATGCTCGTCTGAACTCCAATCTCTGGTCCCCCCTCGCCAATCTTTCACAAAAAACACCCGTCTAGCTGAATCCACAGTGAAAAATTTCCCCCACTCTATATCTGTGCCTAAATCAAAACGCAGATTCCATGAACAAAGCTTCTTTGTTAGAACTGCACGCCTGTGGAACTCTGTTCCGTCTGCCTGCTTCCCTCCGGACTACAACTTGGATGTCTTCAAGTCCAATGTAAACAAATTCCTAATGAACCGCCCCCTTAAGTAAACATTTCAGCAAATCTCTTCACTAACATAATGTACTTGCAATAACCCTTATCCCTGAGTGGCTTCCGGGCCTTGATAAGTGGTGATCACTGTGTAAAAAAATATATATATATATATATATATATATATATATATATATATATATAGTCTTGGAAGTTTTTAACCTTTAAAACTATACAAAAAAATAAATATTTTTTATCATTTGTTAGAAAACTATTTAGTCAGTAAGTTATTCAATCACTTGCAAGCAATGCATCCACTTGCCCTCTCAAATTCACTATAGCACCAGTAATAATTTTTTTCTAAAGGATTATCAGTTGTTTACCATAAAACACTATTTCGGGGATTTCAAAACAAAACAGTATATTACATCATGGCTCCCCAGAAGTGTTGATCAACCACCACCTCCCTAAATCTTAGGTAAAAACATGTTACAAATAGTAGATCTAGTTTCCTATTCTTAATTACTTTATCTAATCTATTCATGTTATAAAAATGAATTTCTTACCTGTTATATCCATCTGTTTCCAAATTCAAAAATGGATATATTTTTTAATTTACCAGTCTTGTATTTATTAGATTAGGATTCATCAATTTGACTACTTATCACCCTCACTATGATTAGTATTTTGTATATTTACATTTTTATTTATTGAAAATTAAATATATATAAAGGTTAAAAATATTTATACATTTTTTTTATAAATCCATTTTATATATTACTAATAAAGTTATGGATTTCCTTTATTAATATATTCCGGTTAATTTTAAGCTATTCGAAAGCATCAGGATTACGAACACATGCTTTATTTAACTGTCTAAATATTTTAGTTTTATCTCCACCTTGTTTTATCATCCTTATTACTAGGCTAGAAACTGGTGGTATAAAATCTATTAATTTTAAAGTAACGCGAGCGATTCTCAAAAACTTTGACATAATGGTTCCATAAAACATAAAAACAGGTCAGGTACTATCATCATGCGTCATACGAACTATTTGAAAGGGGAAAGAGTTTCTTTCATCAAATATTTTATAAATAAAAATCCCATCCTCAAATTTTATATCTAAATCCAGTAATGTAACCTGTGTCCTCTATGTTCACAATTCAATTCTAACTCCTTTGGATCTATAAGATGTTTATTTTTTATCGAATTCATCGTTATCGTTTATACATATAACGTCTCTATAAATCCCCTACACCCACGAAAATTATATGTTTTAGATATATCATTTTTTTTGTAATGACACACACACACACACACACACACACACACACACACACACACACACACACACATATATATATATATATATATATATATATATATATATATATATATATATATATATACTAGAGTCTATGTAAATACAGATTTGCCCAAAATGGTGCAAGATCCAATCCCACTGGGATACCTATCGTTTGGAGTAATATTTTATTTTCTATTTGAAAATAACATTCTTTAATAAGATCACTTATAATTTATTTTTAAAATACCTTTAGATACGCTAGTTTTGCTATTTTTATTTTTACACCAGAAAGTTTTAGAGTTTGAAAAGTCTATATATTTATCTTTGCCACCTTCAAAAGCTAAATCCACAGTATCATTTTATTCTTGTATATGTGTTTTGTACGGAATTTTAAGCAATAGATTTTGCTTTTCTTCTGGAATTTATTTTATCTAATTTTTCTTTCACTGGTTTTGAATTATTTACTACCCAAAATAGATTAATATTACTAAAGAATTTTCTTCTCTGGTGGAAATGATTTATTTGATTTATAAGTAATTTAAATATTTTAGCCATAACTTTACTTAAAGGTTTAGTCATGCACATCTTTATGTTGCGCTACATAGCCCTAACTGGATTTTTGTGAATTTTAGGTATCCAATACATACCTGGAAGATTTTTGTTTTTTTCGTGTAACTTCAATCCAACTTTTTCACTAGTAATACTATTATTCAGAATAATGCCATCTAAGTTAATACTACTTACTTTATAGGTATCTGATACTTTACATGTGATTCCTACTTCTACCAATAAACGTGGTATATACTATTTTTTTACATATAAAAGCTATATTGTTTGCCGCCTTATCAATAGGAACTATTGAAAACTTATCTTGAAGTATTTTAAGTTCCTCCTGTATTTCTGAATTTTTAAGAAGAGGATTAGTTTTTCTAGGGTGTTTAAATTTTTTATACGCTTAACCTTTTCATTTACGCATTCAAGTTATTTATTTTTCCATGCATCAAACGTAGACTGTGCTAATTTATATTTATTTACCTTAGACATTATAAAACCTTCTAGTGCTTTAGTTACTTCTTTAACGCATTTAGTGTAATTTAGGCATTTAGGCTCTCGATAATTCGGAACCTTACTAAGGAGTTTTCTTAATATATATATATATATATATATATATATATATATATATATATATATATATATATATATATATATATTCAAGTTAGAGATGTTCAAAAGTCGGGACTAATAAGGACAACGAGATTGTTAGATAGTGCTCAATAAAAAGAGCAAAATATTTTTTTATTAATGATTTGAGTGTAAACAGTTACATATGGTCGCTACAAATAACCATCTGTTTCAGTCAATGAGACTTCCTCAGGGTACCTGGAACCCAGCGACGCCACAAAGAAAATATTTTCTTTGTTTTCTTTGTGGCGTCAACGGGTTCCAGGTCGCCTGAGGAAGTCTATTGACTCTGACTCTGAGGAAGTATAATGACTGAAACAGATGGCCATTTGTAGAGACCATATGCAACTGTTTACCCTCAAATAATTAATATTAATAATAATAATAATAATAATAATTAATAATATATATATATATATATATATATATATATTCAGATATTTTTGTAAAAAGTTTTTTTTTTAAATGAGAGTTTGAAATGTTATTTTTACATAAAAAATGTGTTTTTCAGTGATGTGGTCTCAGACATTCTGTCTCCAGCAGCAAGTGATTGTAGTGTCCAGTCAGAGTTAAGTTCAAATACATGCACACATATATATATATATATATATATATATATATATATATATATATAGATAGATAGATAGATAGATAGATACATGTATGCACATACATACTCACATACATCTGCATACGTATGTAGGCACACACACATACATACAGATACATGCATATATATAGATATATGCAGGGGCTAACACATACGCATACATCGATATACACACACACCCGAATGCTTTTACCCACCCATATATATGCATATAAATATATATATATATGTATATACATATACACACATATACAGATGCGTATACATCCACCCACCCATATATATATGGACACACCACCCACAGATTAAAGACAATAACATTATTACAGACATTTATAGCAAACCTAAGACACCCAACAATACCTACACTTTAAAAGTCACCACCCTAAAAGCTGCATAAAAGTCATTCCCCAAACCCTAGCACGTAGAATCTGCACCATAATCACGGAAAAACCTTCGGACAATCTGACTCAATGAACTACGAATAAATCTAAAAAAAAAGAAAATACCCACCATATCTTATAGATAAATGGATCCAACTTGCGATAAATATACCAGTAGAAGATTTGAGAACCCCTAAAGAACGAAACAAAGAACAAAACCTCGTCCTACTAAACCAAAACAGCAAACTAAACAACTTCCTTAAAACAACAAAAATAATAAAAAGCAAACGCCAACCCAAAAACCTAAAACGCATTCTTACTTCATCCAAACTCAATCAAGACACAACAAAAGGAGTCACAAAATGCAACAAACAACGATGTGGAGTCTGCAACATAATATTAGAGGGAAACACATAAACATTCACGAACCCCATACAAACATTCAAAATTAAAAAAAACAAAACTAGATTGCACCTCAAAAAACTTGGTCTATGTAATAAAATGTGCAGCATGCGATAAATCCTACATAAGCGCCACAAAAAACCTTAGTAATAGAGTAGCCCTACACCGATGTAGCATCAAAAATCGCGGAAAATAGACACCTGCATGTATCACAGCATATGCACACATGCAGTGGAGGCAGATTCGAGATAATGCCCATCTTCCAAACTGACAACTACTTCTACTTACTAACACAAGAAAAAACTTCAAAGTTCAACCCCGCCTTGAACATCTCTCAATAATTATACACATAAATAGGCAAAACACAAAATACACTTACACGCATGCATACTTAGGTAAATGTGCACCCTCACACACGAAACAAAACAAGCACAATAAAGCACGCGCACACTTTCACGGGCGCGCACATCCATATACAGTATAATACCATTTCCCTAAACTAAACAAACAATTAGAAATTATACGTGTGTATGTGTATGTGTATGTGTATGTGTTTGTACACACATATGTGTGCATGCATGTATATGTGTATGTGTATGTATGCGTGTATGTGTGTGATTGTGTATACATGTGTGTGTATATATATCATCTGTTATCTATCCTCCATCTTGTGTGTGTGTGTGTGTACGTGCACTTATGTTTGGGTGACTGAATACATGTAGGCATATGTGCTTGGATTAGGAAAGAAAGAAAATTTCAACCAATATATATGCAAGGTATGAGGGTATGAATATGTATGTATGTGTGATTGTGGGTGCGTGTGTCCATATATACATGGGTGGGTGGATGTATACGCACCTGTATATGTGTGTATGTGTGTATATATATATGTATGCATATATACGGGTGGGTAAATGCATTTGTGTGTGTGTATATATCGATGTATGCGTATGTGTGAGCACCTGCATATGTCTCTCTATATATGCATGTGTGTGTATGTATTTGTGTGTGCCTGCATACGTATGCGGATGTATGTGAGTGTGTATGTGCATACATGTATGTATATATATGTGTGTGTGCATATATATGTATGTGTGTGATGGTGTGTGCGTGTGTGTGTATATATTATGTCATACATATTCTCCATCTGACTTGTGTGTGTACGTGTACTTATGTTTGAATGATTAAGTACATGTATGCATGCGTGTTTTTATTGGGAAAGAAAAAAAATAACCAATATGTGTGTGATATGTTAATGGATGGATGTGTGCGTGTGTGAGTGTGTAGGTGGGTATGTATATATGTATGCTCCTACATTTATTTCTATGTATATGCGTGTGTATATGTATATATGCCTGCGTGCGAGTGTGTATATGTATATGTACATGTATGTATATGTATGTGTGTGTGATTGTGTGTGAGTGTTTGCTATACATGGGGAAAGAAAGTCATAAAAAAAACATAAAAACCTTCACCAAATAGACCAAAAGCCCTCTCTTTGAACTTAACTCTGACTGGACACTACCAATACTTGCTGTTGGAGACAGAATGTCTGAGACCACATCACTGAAAAACACATTTAGTATCAGCAGATATAAAAATAACATTTCAAACTCTTATTTAAAAAAAAAAAAACTTTTTACGAAAATATCTGAAGAGAGCGAAACAAAGCTTGAAACGCGTTATAAAAATATTTTAAAATAAAAATATGATAAAAGGCTAAAAAAACCACAATTGTTGATGGCTACACTCTTTTAAATATACATCTTTTTCTCTCGTTGGAATTACACAACCATAACTCGAATAAACTCTTCTAAGACGAATTTATTAATGATCCCCCCCTCTATGAATAACTTTAGCTAACTTATAATAGACAATACATACTGATTTAAGTAAACCTTAATATTTTATGTTTACTTTTTAATTCTTTAATGAATCAGACAATACTGAACAATTTAAGATTATACGTCTAATAAACAAAGATAGCCGTCAGTATATGTGAAATCTATTTAAAGTGATTTAGTCTCGCACTCACAACATCTAATCCTCTGTAAACATACAATATTCAATATACATTTCTTTAGTAAAACTAAATAGAAGTATTATAAAAATTAAACCATGCGAAAATAAGGAGATGAATAACTTTCCACTTATAACAAAGATGACAACATAAATAAACACACGATATGATTTCTTCTATTGGTTTATTTTATTATAATTGTTTCTTTCTAAGAAAGAGAATTATATTTTTCTGATGAATATACTTAAGAAAAAAATTCAATATTAACAAAAGCATATTGATTGTTCTACGTAAACGAAACAGGTATGTAAACTGTATCAAAGTACATATATTGTTATTGCATTTACAGCCCAAAGAAGGCACAGTACCACTTTGATGGAGGTGGCTACTATCTAGGAATAATTTACAGGGATATTATATAGGGAGTTGAGCAGCAACATATTTGTTTATATTACATTGAAGCTCTGCATGTCAGTACAGTCAGAGAAGCAAAAACCCGGAAGGGAATTCCAAAATCTAGCAGTCGTATGGAAGAGACTATTAGAGTAAAATGTTTTTGGCATCTGCGGATCCTAACTGTGTAGCATTAGGATTTTGTTGCTAATTAGATTTGTCAGGGGTATTTACGACGAGGCATACAAGAGTTAATAATATGTCGGAGCGTTAGTATTAAAATTCTTGTAAAACAGGCAAAGGTATGCCACATTTCGTCGATAGGGCAGATATTGAATCCTAGCTGATAGTGCAAGACTTTTTAAGTTGGCAACTCCTGATCTGAAATGGAACACGTATATCAAGTCTGTTGCCCGGGGCGCTGGGAAAATGGTGAGATTCTTCTACCGCTCCAGAAGATATATAACTACTGATGCAATTCTCTATCTGTATAAAAGCCAAATACGCCCAAAGATGAAGTACTGCTGCCACATCTGGGCTGGAGCTTCTAAAATCAGCCTATCCTGCCTTGACAAAGTACAAAATAGACTTCGTGGCTTAGTGGGGAATGTCCTTTTCTCTTCCCTGCACCCTCTCTCCCACAGAAGAGACGTTGCGAGCCTATCTTTGTTTTATCGTTATTTCCATGGCAGGTGCTCGTCCGAGCTCCAATCTCTGGTCCTCTTTCGCCAATCTTTCACGATAAACACCCGTCTAGCTAAAACCGCTGTCAGTAATTCCCCCCACTCTTTATCTGTGCCTAAATCAAAACGTAGATTACATAAACAAAACTTCTTTCTGAGAAGTGCACGCTTGTGAAATTCTCTTCCGTTTGCCTGCTTCCCACTTGACTACAACTTGGATATCTTCAAGTCCAACATAAACACATTCCTGATTAATCGCCCCCTTAAGTAAGACAGTTTATCAAATCTCCAATACCAACTATTACTACGATATTATCTCATTGATTACTGTACACTCAATAACCCTTATCCTCGAGTGGCTTCCGGGCCTTGATAAATGGTGATCCCCCATGTAAAAAAAAACAAACTCTCTTTTAAACCCTGTCTAAGAGTGAAAGACTAGCATCAGATGCTCCAGCCCAAATGTGACAATAATACTCCATACATAGGTGAATAGTGGCCTTGTAGAGGTACAGGATACTACCAGGCGTAAGTAACTTAAAAACACGATAGAGAGAGCCTAACTTCTTTGCTGCAGCCTTGATAATGCCGTCAATGTATCTGTTCCAACTCATATTCCCCGTGAAGTTTAAGCTGAGGAGTTTGACCGTAGTACTTTAAGGTAATGTATCATTAGCCAAGGCTATTAATGGTTGAGATGGTTTATTGAAATTATTAAAAAACAAAGCTTAGTGTTGTCAGCATTGAATGTTATCATCTATATTTATTCCTATTTCACTACAGACAGGAACTATTTCTCTAGGTTTTTCGCCATTACATTGGGTATGCGTTCATTCGTTTTCCACTAGTGCCTCTTATAAAAATATTCTTATCTCGGAGCCCATTTTATCAGGGAGGTCATTCATGAATATCAGGAATAGTAAACGTCCAAGGATCAAACCCTGAGGCACACCTCATTTATATCAGATTGTTTTGACGTACGACCATCGAAGACAACCTGTGTTCTTCTGTAATGTAACACGGATTTAATTATGTTAAGTATTCGTCCAGTCAAACCATATGATCTTATTTTTATAAGACCATCATGCCATATCCTTTGATATGATGAAAGAATTGGATATTATGATAAATAATACCTCGCATCTTAGAATATAACTAAATATATATATATATATATATATATATATATATATATATATATATATATATGTCCTGTTTCTGTAGTTATTTAAATATATCTCTTCATAAGACAACACTGACAAAATGTCACTTTCACACAATGAAAAGTAGTCTGTGTTTAGCTTATATAACAGAGTTGATTTGATTTCCTCTCAAAATATAACCATTAAAATCGAAAGCCTTGCCACGAAAGCTCAGTACATCATTATGGAGATTTGTCAATATTAACATAAACTATGGAAACTGTCAATATTTTGTGTGATCGCTATCATTATTCAGAACTGCCTTTACACTCCTTGGCATAGAATTACTAGACCTTCACAGGTAACCACTGGAATGCTTTTCCACTCCCCCATGACGAGATTGCTGAACTAGCAGATATTTAAGACTTTGGGCACCTACACCTCCCGCTTGAGAATCTTTCAAAATATTCTATTGCGTTTAAATCTGGAGTATGCTTGGCCCATTACCGTTACCCCCAGTCTCTTCAGTAAAGCAGTGGTTGTCTTCAAGGTGTGTTTGAGGGTCATTGTCATGATGGAACACTGACTTACAAACGCAGCTTAGAGAGGATTATATTCTGCTGAAGTATTTCAAAATACATGTTGAAGTTCATCTTTCTCTTAATGAAATATAACTCTCCTATACCTGCAGCACTCATTTAGCCCCAGATCATGACATTCCCACTACCATGTATGACTGTAGGCATGACACTCTGATCTTTATACTCCACATCTCCTCGCCGCTAATCATGCTTGGTGCTATAGGAACCAAACAAACTAATCTTCATCTCATCAGCAAATAAGACATGGTTCCAGTAATCTACGTGATTTGTTGACATGTCATCAGCAAACATTTTTCGCCCTTTCTTGTCAGTGGATACTTATATTTTAAAAACAATATATATGCCGTTCCCAATTTAGGAGTACCAAATTGGTAAAAGAGAATATTTTAAACAGTTCGCATTTAGGTAAAAATACGCTTACGTATAAATAATTGGCGTAATTAAAAAAGTATCGCAGACAAAACAAAGAAGTACCATATCTATAATATAAAGCTGAACGTCTGTGTATGTGTGTGTCTGGTCACGAATAGGCTCCTATATGGTAGACTATTATAGAGAACTGATAACATATAATGATAGAAGATGTATCGAGACACAGGAATGGGTTGGTTTGATTTGGCATAATGATGATTCATTAAAATTGTGGGGTCTGCGTACGCGCCTGGCCCACAAAGTATGGAAATAAAATATAAAAAAAAACAAACGTTTACAAGTGTTTTTTTATATAGATGTACATAAGAATACTTTGATAAGTATGCTTTAACTTAAATAGGGATGGTATAATGGTCTGCGTTCGCGCCTAGTCTCCATAGAATGGAAATAGGCACACACTTTAATAAAGACTTTTCATATATATCTGCGTAAGTATACTTTAATAATTATGTTTCAGTTTGACGAAATATGGTATAATAAAATTATAGGGTGTTTGTTCGCGCCTGACCTCCACAGAATGGAAATATGTCACAAAGTGTAACAAGGTTTTTTAATATAGATCCATAGAATATTGTGATAAGTATTTCAGTGTGAATAGGTATGGTATAATAAATCATGGGGTTTATCTATTTTATTTTTACTTTCATCATATTTTGCTTTGGTTTTGATACCCCCAAATTCGAAGCTATCTCTTTACAACCCTCCTTTTCATAACATATCATACTTTCATAAATCAGAGTCCATTTTCTATAGGCTGTTTTTGAACCCAGTCAACGACGGGTACTTTTGCTAATATATATATATATATATGTATATATTCCTCTCTCTATAGATATATGACAACTTCATTATATATATATAATGAAGTTGGCATATATGTTTAGAGAGAGACATATATATATATATATGTATATATATATATATATATATACTTTTTTTTAAAGATTTGTTTTTGAAATGTCGTTTTTCAATGTATACCGTTTTCGTTTAACGGTTCTAGATTGTTATTTTAAAACCAGTCACCATTAATTTTGAGTTAAGCTCAATGTGTCTATTTAATAGGGGTAGAGCATATATAGTCCAAAATTTTGTTGAAAGTTCAAAGACTCACGTTTTCTTTTTTATAACCTTCGTTTATTTCCTGGATTTTTTCCATTACAGCTGTTTCATATATATATATATATATATATATATATATATATATATATATATATATATATATATATATATATATCTGTGCCTAAATCAAAACGCGGATTCCATGAACAAAGCTTCTTTCTTAGAACAGCACGCCTGTGGAACTCTGTTCCGTCTGCCTGCTTCCCTCCGGACTACAACTTGGATGTCTTCAAGTCCAATGTTAACAAATTCCTAATGAACCGCCCCCTTAAGTAAACACTTCATCAAATCTCCACACTAACGTAATGTACTCGCAATAACCCTTATCCCTGAGTGGCTTCCGGGCCTTGATAAGTAGTTATCACTGTGTAAAAAAAAGTATAAATGTACGCATGTGTAAATAGACGTATTTATATTCGTTTATTTATATTAAAATGTATATATAGACGTACGCAGCTTCTTTTACACAACTTCATCACACGTATGCTCACAGATTCATATGTGCTTCGTATGAGAGAAGATATTTTTTATTAAATGATGAAACATTATTAAATCTGTGTATTTACCGAATCGAATAAGTGCATGGCAGTAAGAGTTCCCATTCTTTTGTGTCCGTCCGTTCTCTTGCTGTAACAACAAAGCTATTTATCCGCGAATAAAAACAAACCCAATACGATACCAGCTGCAATTTACTTCTCGTCATGGATTTTTTCGCCAAGGTTGTTGTGCAAGCCGATTTGCAAGAAATGGAAAACATATTTTGGCAATTTCGCATCGCAACGGAATGCGAGCGATGTTGGAATATTCCTTCGAATCTTAAGAAAGTAAAAAAAAAAAAAAAAAAAATAAAAATAAGGACAAAATATAAAAATTATAGAAAAGTGAAATGTACCGAAATTGTAATGGATCTCTGTGTTGTCTCTTACAAACTGGCACCTGGCAGCTATAAACAACCTTCGGCTTGAACAATTACCGAACTGATGATTTGAGAACTACGCGAACAAATTCATGAACATGATACGTGCAATACGATCAATACACTTTCAATATATATATATATATATATATATATATATATATATATATAAGAATTACATATATAAATACGTTTGGAAGCCTAGAAAACGACGCATATTTTTCTCTTTTTTAAACAAATTTATTGTTTGATTCAGATATTTCGACGCATACATCCTTGTTAATAGAAGTCTGTTTTTTTTCTCTTTTTCTCTTCTCCGCATGATGTACTTCGTGAGATAGTGTTAGTTCGTATCTCTTATAACAATAGAATTTTACAAAAACAATAAGCAGCGTTAGCCGCGCAAAATGGATTAAAGAAATATTTTTGCCTGCATTTGAAGCATGGTTTTCTAACCTTTCAAACGTTTTTATATACGTAATTCTTAAGTTTCTAAATATATGCAACGCAACAAATGCAGGCAAAAAATATGTCCTCAATTCATTTTGCGCGGCTATCGCAACACCATTATATATAAAAAAAAGAAAAATGCGTTGTTTTCTAACTTTCCAAACGTATTTATATACGTAATTCTAAAATTTCAAAATATATGCAACGGATCAAATGCAGACTATATATATATATATATATATATATATATATATATATATATATATATATATATATATATATATATATATATATCAATGACCATCCCTCATGAAGAAGCCTGCATAAATCGGGCGAAACGTTGAGTATCCAGGTCCTTCCACCTCCATTTTATTTCATATATATATATATATATATATATATATATATATATATATATATATATATATATATATATATATATATATATATATATTAGAGAAATATCTCTTTTATCTGTTACTGGTAAGATTCTAGTACATTTAAACAGCCTCAATGGTTTAATCTATAAAGCTGTGCGTTCAGAAACCCAGTGTGGTTTAAGTGAAGGAATGGGTACTTTGATCTTCAGCCTTCGGTGACTACAGAAGAAAGCGAGGGAGCGAAATAAGGACTTGTTTGTTACATGCGTTGATTTTACAAAGGCATTTGTTACAATCTTTAGGGTTGCCTTGTGGGCTGTCTTGAGGAAGCTCGGTATTCCAGACAGGATGTTGAATGTAATTGTTTCCTTTCACTGGGGAATGCTGGTGACAGTACGATCTGGCTGTGAACAAACTAAACTATTTGAGTGTCAAATGGAACTTAAGACATCTTTCAAGAACACCTCAGGAGGTGTACATGGTGTACGTGTTGAGTATCGATCAATTGGAGGATTATTTAACCAGCAACGCTTCGAGGCCAAAAACCAGAACCTCTGTGCAAACTGTTCTTGATCTCGTTATGCCGGTAACTGTGCTCTTGTCATCCATAGGTCTTGATGATATGCAGAACATTGTCTATAACTTTCTTGGTGATTGTAAGGCTTTCGGTCTTCAAATTAGAATAAAAAACCAGCCAAAACCAAACACTACGCCCTTTTCACAACCAGTGGTCTATGTTGATGGTGAAGCTTTGAAAACAATTTCTTCTTTTACATACCTCGGATCTCCTGCGTCTGATGATGCTAAATTTGAAAAGGGCATTCAACGTAGAATACATAAAGGTTGTGAGGCATTTTGGATCGTGTTTCAAATAGTGAATTACTGGAGGGATGTGAAATCACTGGTATTGAATCATTTTTGATCAGGATACAAATCCGGTGGTCAAGTCATCTTGTGAGAATGGATGACTCAAGAGTTCCTAAGCAACTTTTTTATCGGCAACTGACAAATTCATACCAACCAATAAGGCGTCCTCTGTTTCGTTACAAAGATAAACTAAAAGACAACCTGAAACGTTGTGGAATTTCTCTGAGCTCCGGAGGGACTGCAGCAGGGGATCGCAGAGAATGGAGGAATATGTGTTTTCTAGGAACTAGAGAATTTTAACATAACCGCCTTTGTCACAGGGACGCCCCTCGTGCAAATATGAAGACAAAACACAAGAAAAATCCACCTAAAAATGAATATGTATGCCACTGTGGTTTCAGAGCACGCAGCAAAGCAGGGTTATCTGTTCACTCGAAAAAGCATCTTTGACCGACGAGCATATGCAAGATCACCATCTGTGAAGGAGTCTACCGGACGCCTAAACGATTGTAATTATGTAGTGTGTCACAGAACTTAAGAGCTGCTGAAGATTGCATACTGAACCCCCATTCATATATATATATATATATATATATATATATATATATATATATATATATATGTTTAAAGAAAAAATAGAAAAAACCGAATGAAATTATTAAAAATCAACGTTTCGTCCTTGTTTCCGAGGACATCTTCAGGATAATTGAAATAAAAATGTGATAAAAGAAAAAGTCATAGATCGTCCGAAAAAAAGGCAGTTTTTTAAAATCCAACCCATGTCGGGAAAGGACGAATATGTGTGCGTATGGGAAGGTTGTTTGATGTCTATTAATGATGTCTATTAGTAATTTAGTAGTATTAGTAATAGATGTCTATTCTTCCCATACGCACACATATTCGTCCTTTCCCGACATGGGTTGGATTTTAAAAAACTGCCTTTTTTTCGAACGATCTATGACTTTTTCTTTTATCACATTTTTATTTCAATTATCCTGAAGATGTCCTCGGAAACAAGGACGAAACGTTGATTTTTAATAATTTCATTCGTTTTTTTCTATTTTTTCTTTAAACATAACGTCAACCACCGCTGGTATATTTTTTCATTCCTTATATATATATATATATATATATATATATATATATATATATATATATATATATATATATATATATATATATATAAATGAAACATCAGGTTTGTTCAAAATCGATAAACTAGAAATTTACAAGCCCGTTTTCCGTGAAATTTTATAACATTGAGTGTTTATAATGTAACTGTGTTTTTAAATATTAAAAAGCAAACCTATTACCATATTAAAAAAAAAATTATTCGGCGAGAAAACTTTCCGATTTCAGTCGAGCCGATTACCAGAAATACTCCCATTTTACCATTTCGAAATGATGAAAAATAACGATTCTGGCTATAACACACTTTTCTTTACAATCGTTTAAAGAGTAACCCATAATTTGTTAAATTTAACATAACTGTGTTTTTAAATATTATAAAGTAAAAAATATTACCGTATTAAAAAAAATATTCCTCGACACTGCCGAGAAAAGTTTCTGATTTCAGTCGAGCTGATTACCGGAAATACTTCCGGTTTATATGGAATCAGCTTTTAGTAACGCTAAGTATACCGTTTACCCTGTTAGATTTATATAAACCACTGCATTAATTCGTTTTTTTTAATGCAGTCTGCATTTTTCTTTATATATTATTTTTTTCAATTAGCGGTGTTGTTTACTTTTTCAATTTTTATTTGTTTTTTTCTCTTCTCTCTTTTGACCATCCTGTTTTTATAATTAAATAAAAAAACATCCGTTCCTGATTTTTCTTTGTGCAAAACTAATTGTTTTTAAATACTAAAACGTTACAAATATTACCATATTAAAAAACTTTTAATATTAAAAATAAAAAATATTACCATATTAAAAAACAACTTTCCTCGACACCGCCGAGAAAAGTTTCCGATTTCAGCCGAGCCAATTACCGGAAATACTTCAAGTTTATATTAACCAAACTTTTAATATTAAAACGTAAAAAATACCATATCAAAAGACAACTGTGTGTTTAAATATTAAAAAGTAAACAATATTACCATATTAAAAAACAACATTTTTTCGTCGAGAAAACTTTTCGATTTCATCCGAGCCAATTATCGGAAATACTTCCGGTTTACCATTTTGAATGGATGAAAAATAACGATTTTGGCTATAACACACTTTTTCTTTACAATTGTTAAAAGAGCAACACATAATTTGTTAAATTTAACCTGTGTTTTTAAATATTATAAAGTAAAAAATATTACCGTATTAAAAAAAAACTTTCATCGACACCGCCGAGAAAATGTTCTGATTTCAGCCGAGCCGATTACCGGAAATATTTCCGGTTTATATGGAATCTGCTTTTCGCAACGCTAAGTATACAGTTTACCCCGTTAAATTTATATGTAAACCACTGCATTAATTCTTTTTTTTTAATGCAGTTTGCCTTTTTCTTTATATATTATTTTTTTCAATTAGCGGTGTTGTTTCCTTTTTCAGTTTTTATTTGTTATTTTTTCTCTTCTCTATTGTGAGTATCCTTTTTTTATAATTGGATAAAAACACACATTCCTACTTTTTCTTTGTGCAAAAACTAACTGTTTTTAAATACTAAAACGTTACAAATATTACCATATTAAAAAACTTTTAATATTAAACAGTAAAAAATATTACGATATCAAAACAAACTTCCCTCGACACCGTCGAGAAAAGTTTCCAATTTCAGCCGAGCCGATTACCGGAAATACTTCCGGTTTATATTAAACACACTTTTAATATTAAAAAGTAAAAAATATTATCATATTAAAAAAAACTTTTTTATAATTGAAAAAAAAAACAAACCCACCCATTCCTGCTTTTTCTTTGTGCAAAACCTAACTTTTTTTAATACTTAAAGGTTATAAATATTACCATATTAAACAAACTTTTTTCCGCTATTGTTACTTGCATTACTTTGTTTTTTTTTGTTCTTGTCTTTTTTGCTTCCTGCTTTTTCTTTACGGATTACTTTTTGCATTTGCGGTGTATAATTGCCTTATCTCACTGTTTGCTATTTCATTTCTATATTTGTTTTTTTTTTGCTTTTCTCTTTTTTTAACACCCTCTTTTTTAATTGCAAACAAAAAACACCGTAAATCAATTTTTCCTACATGTTTTTTTCTTTTGAACATACACAGTAACTTCACGTGCATTACTGACGTCACTTTTCCTATTTAACACAAACAAAAAACCTTAGACTTCTTTATTTTGTTCGATTCTTACATTAGCAAATTGTCCAGTTACTGCTTAGGAAAAACCTTTTCCTTTTCCATTTTGGCTGTTCTTTTGATCTAAAGGCGTTCTTGGTAAGTACCGTTGGTGTTACAGTTTTTTCCGTTTAAAATGCCCCGCCGCAGATCACACTTAGGTCGGCGTACCCGCAATGCTGATTCAATCCGGTGATTAGTTAATAGTCAAAATCCTGAACAACGAGCATCGGCAAACGAGCAGAGCATACAACGGATGATTCTAATACGTGCCAATGAAGCAGCAGATCGACGTGCTTCCAGACTTGAGGAAGCAAAATTACTGGTACAATAATCCCGTAATATATATCGACTTCGATCTCGACGGAATGAACGTGAGAGACTGCGACATGCGGAAATACGTCAACGAGAAACTGCAGCTCAGCGTCAAACTCGACTCCATGCTCAACCATCCCGGGATTGGGATCGGCTTGCATTCCACTACGACCCTGATGATGATTACAGTTTGAGTCAATAGGTTCAAATCGGCACAATGACTGAAGTGTGTCCCTGCCGCAAGGCTCTGAAATTTAAGGGGGGGACTAAAGGATAGTGTTGTGCCAACGGAACAATTAAACTACCTCAACTTGAAGAACCACTTTGCTTGCTGGATATACTGCTGAATTAAAGAATTTTCTATCGAACATCATAAATACAACTCATGCTTCCAAATGACGTCGTTCGGTGCAGAAATAATTACAGCACAATTCATGCCAACTTTTAAAGTAAAGGGATAAATTTACCTTTTAGTTGGACCTCTGCTTCCTTGCCCAGATGGTCATCATAAATTTCTACAACTGTATTTATTCAAAACTGCAATTGAAATGATGCCATCTGATACAAACAAGATTGTTATTCGTGCTGACAGCTCCTGCTCGAGAACACGTGCGAAGATTCAATGCTCCAACTATAGATGAGGTGGCAATTGTTATAGTTGGAGATCAATTTCAATCGAGGGATATTGTCCTTCATAGGAGAAATGATCAATTGACAAACATTGCAGAAACTCATCGATAATATGATGCTCTGCAATAGCCAATCATTTTCTAAGATGGTGCTGATGGATATCATTTTAATGTTAACATGATAAATCCAGTCACTGGCGAGGAAACAAATAAAAAATGCAGCGCAATGAACCGATCATACCGATTAATGATTCGGGAAAATGAAACGAATCACATTAATGATTCGGGAAAATGAAACGAATCACATTCTGAAATGCTGCCAATTTTTCCACTAATACATCGTAGACATGTACGCAAACATTAAATCTGAACGTTTGCTATTCATACGTTTGAATCAGTCCAAACTTCGCTCTGAAGAATATGTTCATTTGCGAGATGAAGTTCAAATTGATGGCAATATAACAAACGTTGGAAGGCTAACAATTTTGCCATCTTCATATATAGGCAGTCCACGTCATATGCATGAGTACACTCAGGATGCTTTTGCATATGTTCGTAAGTATGGCCGCCCTGACCTGTTCATTACATTCACATGCAACCCTGCTTGGAATGATATACAGCAACTATTACTTCCTGGACAATCATCAGTGGATAGGCATGATATTACAGCACGAGTTTTCAGACAAAATCTGAAATCGCTAATAGATTTCATTGTTAAGGATAAATTCGTTGGGTCTGTGTGCTGCTGGATGTATTCAGTGGAGTGGCAAAAGTAGGATTATCACATTCACACATACTAATCTGGCTCTATAACAAAATCAGTCCAGATAAAATCGACAATAGAATATGTGCTGAAATACATAATGCTGACATTTATAAAGACTTGCATGAAGTTTTGACAAAACATATGATACATGGACGTTGTGGTATATTAAATCCAAATTCACTATGCATGAAAGATGGAAAATTTTCTAAGCGATATCCTCGGGCATTACTATCAGACACAGTTACATGAAATGATGGGTATCCTTTATACAGGAGAAGATCGATAGAAAATTGCGGGAAATTAGCAATCATGCAAAGGCGAAAATGTGACATTGAAGTCGATAACCGGTGGGTTGTTTCATGCTATCAAAAGCCTACAAACCGCACATTAATGTGGAATACTGTAACTCAATTAAGTCCATCAAATACATTTGCAAATATGTGAATAAAGGCAGCGATGTGTCAGTTTTTGGTTTGGAAACTGAAGGAAACGATAGGAATGCAAACATACATATCGATGGAATTGCACAGTTTCAATCTGGAAGATACATAAGCAGTAATGAAGCTGTATGAAGAATTCGTTCATTTCCCATGCATGAACGAAGTCCGGCTATTGTGCAATTATTAGTACATTTAGAAAATGGACAACACATTTACTTTACAGCTTCAAATGTGCAGCAGATAGCTCTTAATCCACCGGCGACAACATTAACGGCTTTTTTCACGTTAAGTCAAAATGACGCCTATGCATCAGCACTGCTCTATTCGGATGTACCCATGTATTACACTTGGAATAGGAGTAGAAAATTATTTGAACGACGCAAACGAGGAGATAGAGTAGACGGACACCCTGGAATTTTCAAAGAAAACACAATAGGCTGACTTTATACTATTCATCTCAAACAAAATGAATGCTTTTTTCTTCGCATGCTGTTGGTTAATGTCCCTGGTCCAACGTCTTTCCAGCACTTAAAAATTGTCAACGTTGTTACAGATGCCACTTTTCACAGTGCATTTCAAGCTGTGAATTTATTGGAGAATGAGGACACTGGGATGAATGCATTAATGATGCATGTTACACATTACATCTAATTCAATTCCGTGCATTGTTTGCCATCATATTGACAACTTGCTCCCCTTCATCTCCATTAGAGTAATGGGAGTAATATAAATCACACATTACCGAAGACATTTTGCATCAAAAACGCAATGAAGCTGCGAATACCTAACTGGTTTTACAGCAGAAATTTATAATGATGCATTGATACGGATTGAAAATTTGTGCTTAAAAATTGAAAACAAAGTTTTCTGTCAATTGCGAATGACGTCACCGAATTGATCTGTTGCGACTTTGTTTGATGTAGAATTGCGTCGGAAACAAACTTACAACACAGATGATCTTTTGTTGTACATTCATTCAAATATTACAAAACTAACAACTGAACAAAAAGACATTTACAACAAAGTAATGCAGACTGTAAATAATGGGTGGGAGAAATTTTCCTCTAAGATGCGCCAGGAGGAACTGGTAAAACCTTCTTAATTGAATTAATTTTTGCAACCATTCGATAACATTTGGACATAGCTTAGCTCTTACATCATCTGGAATTGCTGCAACATTACTGCCAGGTGGAGGAACTGCTCATTCAGCTTTAAAACTACCATTGAATATGCAATTTATGGAAACTCCAATGTGCAACATTTCCAAAACATCAGTATGGGAAAGTTATTGCAGAAATGTAAGTTTATTGTTTCGGATGAATGCACAATAGCACACAAAAAATCACTGGAGACCCTGGATCGATCATTGCAAGACTTGCGTGCAAATGACCGACTCTTTGGGAATGCATTATTATTGCTAGCTGGAGATTTCAGGCAAACACTACCTATAATTCCTCGATCAACACCAGCAGATGAAATAAATGCTTCTCAAATATCCACTTTTTGGCTACATGTGGCAACATTCCATTTGACTAGAAATATGCGTATCCAGCAGCAAAACGATCACTCAGCATAATTATTTATTACTGAAAATTGGGAATGGAAAAGTGCCGGTTAATCTGACCTCAGGGCGAATTTCATTGCCACAAAACTTCTGTAATTTAGTGGCAGCAAAAGAGGCCTTGATTAAAAAAGTTTTTTCGGACACCCAATTTAACTATAAGCCTCACAGTTGGCTGAGTGAACGAGCCATTCTTACACCCAAGAACAAAGATGTTCATGAACTCAACAGTACTGTTCAGTGGAACATTCTTGGTAACATACAACTCCGTCGACACTGTTCTTGAAGAAGACGAAGCAGTCAACTATCCAACAGAATTTTTGAATTCGCTAGATTTGCCAGGGATGCTACATCATCTACTGCAGTTGAAAACTGGCGTGCCTATCATCCTGTTGCGAAATATTAACCAAGCTTTGTAATAGAACACGTCTTACAGTAAAAAAGTGTAGAGTCGAAGAAAATGAAGGGAGGAAGCGCCCACGTGTCTGCGCGTCATGCCTTACCTTGAAACGCTCCTACGGTGTGCGTACGTGCATGGCCGAAACCCGGGAGAAATTCCAAAATGGCGCCGGCCTCATCTTGTAGATTGTGCGATCATCACTGGGCCCCACGTGACCGTTCTTTGGCTGCTGATTGGCCGAGGACGAACGCCGGAAGGATAAAGGGAGTGTGTTTGGAACATGGGTGGGTCTTTACTAGGATCGACGTCAGTGTGCTCGTATCGGTGAACTGCTGCAGCTTTAAGAGTACCTTAGTATGTGTGTGATTTTTTGGGACTTGCTCGTCTGCTGACTTTCTTTTCTGCTGATTCTACAGGACCTGCCCTTCTGCAGAACTTGGAACAAAACTTCAAGCCTCTTCTTTCTTTTCACACGTAGTCGCCTAAAAAGGTAGAATCCGACTTACTTGTGAAACGGCTTTAAGCTATTTCGGCTAAATGGGGGAAACAATTGACTTCAAATTAATACCGGAGTTCGATGGATCAACCCCGGTACTTGACTGGGTGGAAAAGTGTGAGTTACATTGTGTTTTGTCTGGCGTAAAGAACTTCGAACGTGTTGTCCCTCGCGCTTGTCCGGCGGCGCCTTTGCCGTGTATCAACAGCTCAGCCATGAGGGCAAACAGGACTACGAGACAATTAAGGCGGCGCTGTTCAAGGCGTTTGCGATTGACCTCGCCACTGCTTGGGAGCAACTTGAGGCAAGGACCCTACGTCCGGGCGAAACGGTCGATGTATACTTGGCAGAACTGACCGAGTTAACGGTCTTATTTGGTGGACTGCCCGAACGGGCCTTAGCATGCAAATTCCTAGCAGGACTCCAGACAGAAACAAAGCGACTATTACGAGCCAGCTCAAGTGCGGATTCGTTGCCCCTTAATGACCTAGTGGATCAGGCCAGGACTGCAATGAAGAATTATTCCGAGATGAGGGAACCGGTAATTGCTGCTGCCCGGTCCACGCCGAATGATAAGAAACCGTATCAGGGACCCGGTCCACGTGGCGGAATCATATGCTACAAATGCAATGGACAAGGAACTGCCGGCAGAAACCAACGGCCGTTCGCTGCTACCGGTGTAAGGAAGCCGGCCATATAGCTAAAGACTGTCCGGGAAACGGAACCGGGGACAAGGTGTCAGCGTCAACCTCTTCCCCACGCAGAAATTATATGAGACGCTGCCGATCGTTTCGATATATGTCAACGAAACACTGCGCTCAGCAGTCCTCGACTCCGGGTGCTCCCGTACTATCATATGTGCAGATCTCTGCCACACTTGGAGAAAGAAGAACGTCCGAGTGACTACCATCAGTGGAGAGACGCGCACATGTTGCGGGGTGGGCAGCGTAAACATTCGGACGAAAAATGGAATCTCCGCTAACCTAGAGGCGCTGGTGGTACCAGAAAACCCCCTGAGTTTTAACCTGCTCCTAGGATATGATGCCATCAGAGCTCTTGGTGGCGTCTACATAACGGCGACGGGGGCGGTACATTTTCAGGGGAAAACCCCAGTGTGTGCTGCACTAAAGATCGACCAACCAGACTTCAGCGTCGAATTTGACGAGCAAAAGAGGGCCTGGGCTGCCTCATGGAAGTGGTCGGAAGACCGAGAACCGGCCAAACTGCAAAATGGCATAACGGAATACCATGTGCCCGACCACATGAGGCCCGCGTACGAATAAGAACTTCGCAGATGGATCGAGGATGGCTGGTTGATTCCCTACCCCTACAAAAAACTTGGACCCCCCCAAGGGTCTGATCCCATTAATGGCAGTTGCTCAACAGAACAAAGCAAAAGTCAGGCCGGTGATGGATTACCGAGAACTGAACTCATATGTTGATGCGTTCACAGGCGATGCCGACGTGTGTGCTAGCAAACTGCGAGAATGGCGCCAGCTGGGTTCTAATGTGTCCCTGTTGGACCTTAGAAGGGCATATCTGCAGGTCCGGGTTAGCGAGACACTGTGGCCGTTTCAGACGGTAGTGTTTTCCGGTAGGAGGTATTGCCTCACGCGACTGGGCTTTGGGCTGAACGTTGCGCCCCAAATCATGAAAACGATCGTCAATGCTGTATTGTCACATGATAAGACCGTAAAAGAGGGGACATCAGCATACCTTGACGACATATACGTGAATGAAGACGTTGTGCCATCATCACGTGTGAGGGATAAGCTTGCCGAACTTGGACTGATTTGTAAGGATCCAGAACGCTTGGAGGATGGCGCTCGTGTTTTGGGGTTGAGCGTTCAACAGGAGCGAGGGACCTTGAGGTGGGGGCGCGGAACTGCAGTCCCCGAAGTGCCCCATATCCTCACGAGGCGGGCCATGTTTCCCCTGTGTGGAAAACTGGTAGGACACTTGCCAGTATGTGGGTGGACCCGGGCCGCAACAGCCAGCATGAAGAGGAGGGCGAGTGCAGTTACCAAAGGCTGGGATGACGAGACGGTGGACAATCTGTTGCTTCGCATGGTAAAAGAAACCATCACAAGAGTCAAGCAGGAGGACCCCGCTAAAGGAGATTGGTGCGTCCAGGGAGACAGACTAAATGTGTGGGTGGATGCGAGCTCCCTCGCGATCGGGGCACTATTGGAGATGAACGGGTCTGTGATTGAGGACGCCTGCTGGTTGCGACCACTGGATGATGCCGCTCACATCAACATAGCGGAGTTGGATGCGGCGATAAAGGGAGTAAATATGGCACTCCAGTGGAAGGTTAAAGAATTGTGCTTACACACAGATTCGCTGTGCGTGTACCACTGGATAGTTGACACACTAACAGGCAAAGCGAGAGTGCGCACCAAGGCGGCTACCAAAATGCTAATCAGCCGAAGGTTGGAGACAATAAGGAAGTTGGTGGAAGAGTACAACCTATCGGTGAACGCGGTGCTTGTCGCTTCCACCCGCAATCTTGCGGATAAACTCACCCGTGTGCCCCAGAGGTGGTTCGACGCAATGAAGAAAGAAGCCGAACCAGGATCGTTATGTGCTGCCTCTATTGAGGAGACGGATGAAATCAAGAGGGTACACCACGACACTGGACACCCCGGAGTGAGACGGACATATTATTTCGCACACTTAACCAACCCGTCAGTGTCCAAAAACAGAGTAGAATCAGTGGTCAAGGAATGCCAAATATGCCAGTCAATCGACCCGGCTCCCACCAAATGGCAGAAAGGTCGGCTGGAAGTCGACCGGACTTGGAGCCGGCTGGGCATGGACATAACTCACTATGGTGGTCAGCACTTCCTCACACTAATCGATTGCGAACCGACGAGGTTTGCGATCTGGCGACTGTTAACAAGACAGGACTCGGCTAGTGTCATCCGCCAATTAGAGTCTATATTTTACGAGCGGGGGCCACCCGAAGAGATTCTCACGGACAATGACACAGCCTTTTGCAGCGGGGAATTCAGGCGTTTCATGGACGAGTGGGGGACCCGGCTTAGACACAGGTGTGCGTATGTGCCGAGTGGCAACGGTATAGCAGAGCGGTGCCACCGAAGTGTGAAACGGATAGCAGCAAGGAAGCAATGCACGATTGCGGAGGCGGTATATAGGTACAATACAACGCCAAAGGATGACGCGACTGCTGAAAGTGCACCTGCTAATGCGATACATCGCTATCGAGTGCGTGTTAAGGGCATTGACGCCTGCCCGCCTAATCAGAAGAAGACGCAAGGACGGTACAAGTCAGGGGACACCGTCTGGGTAAGGCTTCCCAATAACCGATGCACGACCAGGTTCAGACAGGGACGGATCACCAGCATAATCGGTGAGCAGGCTGTGCTGGTTGATGGTGTCCCACGCCATGTAAGGGATGTCCGGCCCGCCCTTGATATAAACCAAATGGTGAACAGTGAAAGTAATGAATCATCCAGTGATGAAATGTGGATCCGGCCTATGGCTGAGAACCTCAGCACGGATGGCGATAGCTCCAGCACCACTTCTGAGAGCTCGGATGAAGATGAAGATGAAGCGCAACCGGATGGTAGGACTGTGGACACTGACCCAGGTAGCTCGGAGGAAGATGAAGTGCAGCCAGATGGTAGGACTGTGGACACTAACCCGGGTGGCACTGGTGGAGATGAAGAAGCCCAGCTAATCCCCCTCCGTAGGAGCGCCCGCATCAAACGACTGCGGCCGCAATGCTGCATGTGTGATCTTGAGACCAGGGGGGGTGTAGAGTCGAAGAAAATGAAGGGAGGAAGCGCCCACGTGTCTGCGCGTCATGCCTTACCTTGGAACGCTCCTACGGTGTGCGTACGTGCATGGCCGAAACCCGGGAGAAATTCCAAAACGGCCTCATCTTGTAGATTGTGCGATCATCACTGGGCCCCACGTGACCGTTCTTTGGCTGCTGATTGGCCGAGGACGAACGCCGGAAGAATATAGGGAGTGTGTTTGACACATGGGTGGGTCTTTTCTAGGATCGACGTCAGTGTGATCGTATCGGTGAACTGCTGCAGCTTTAAGAGTACCTTAGTGTGTGTGTGATTTTTTGGGACTTGCTCGTCTGCTGACTTTACAGGACTTTCTTTTCTGCTGATTCTACAGGACCTGCCCTTCTGCAGAACTTGGAACAAAACTTCAAGCCTCTTCTTTCTTTTCACACGTAGTCGCCTAAAAAGGTAGAATCCGACTTACTTGTGAAACGGCTTTAAAAAGTTAATGACTAACCTTATAATAGCATCAATTCTATCGGGGCCTTTAAAGGTGAGGATGTCCTGATTCCACGCATTCGTATAATTCCTACAGACATGCCATTTCAATTCAAGAGATTGCAATTCCCAATTAGACTGGCATTTGCTATGACGATACACAAAGCACAGGGACAATCTTTAGAATTGTGCGGCTTATATTTACACACTGATTGCTTCTCACATGGGCAATTATATTTTGCATGTTCTAGAGTCGGCAAACCAGGTAATCTCTTCATTTGCAATAAATCAGGAAACACCAAAAATATTGTGTATCCACAAGTATTGGAAAATCAAACATCAGATACATGCATTTTTTAGTCGATTTACACCATTTACGCCACAGCAACGCGTGTCAGGATACAGCTAATATATATATATATATATATATATATACACGTAATTCTTAAATTACTAAATATATGTAACGCTTCAAATGCGGGCAACAATCTTTATATATATATATATATATATATATATATATATATATATATATATATATAATCACCTTATCTATGTGGGTGCGGAACAGTCTCTTCCAAACTACTATCAATTACTGCTCTACGAATTGAATATTCAGACCTGTAGAACAAATATGATTGATTTCTTGTCATTAAAATAGCTGGTGAATAGGGAAAATTGACAATTGTAACTTGGCAGGTATAAGTCGACTTTAAGTACTTCTCTACACATGTGAAAATATACATGTATACGTTAAACTCCGTTAATTTTTGAAGTTTTTAAATTACGTCGTCCTTAAGTCCGATAGTAGTGAATATCTCTGAAACGCTAAATGCATTTCTTTTGATTCAGGCTGATTGCAGAATAGTTATATATTTTTCACGTTAGAAATAATAATAATAATAATAATAATAATAGTAATAAGTACAAGTATTTTAATGGTGAATGCCCCAAAGAACTGCAAGAACTTGTACTCCCCTCGACGTAAATACCCCCGAAAAATCCAATACGCAGCAAAATCCCACCACTACACCATATCATTCTACTCCAATAGTTTATTCCCCAAAACTGCTAGACTTTGGAACTCCCTTTCCTGGATTCTGCTTTTCCAACTGTACTGACATGCAGAAGTTGAAGTGTAATGTGAACAGACATTCTGCTTCTCATCTCTTTGCATAGTATTCTTGCAACTTATGTCCCCGATAGTAGCCCCCTATATTAAAGTGGCACTGTGCCTTGTTTGGGATGAAATGGAATAAAAAAATAAGACCTCCAGTCTGTAGTGGAATTGAGCCGTAACTAGTTGGCAGCGTTCAATGCTGCAAGGACTAAGCTTATTGCCTTTAATACTAACAAGACGCCTTCTCAATCTCTGATTGGCATGGCTAAAGTACTTCCTTCAAGCCCCCTAGGGTAAACATTCACAGACAGCATGAAACAGAACAGATACATTGAGGCAATTTTTAAGGCTGCTGCGAGGAAGGTGGGCTCAATCTACCGTACTAAAAGGCTACTAACACCTCAGCGTATCATGTATCTCTACAAGGTCACGGCTCGCCTATGCATAGAGTTGCCACATCTAAGCTGATGCATCTGCCACTAGTCTCTCTCTCCTGGACAGGGTTCAAAAAAGCACAGGGACAATCTTTAGAATTGTGCGGCTTATATTTACACACTGATTGCTTCTCACAAGTATTGGAAAATTAAACATATCAGATAGGCCCTGGACAATGAAATAAACTCAACCTTTGTCCCATCGCCGAAACGTTGCATTCTTATACCTGCTATACAAGTATTTCAATGGCAAGTGCTCTGACAAACTCCGAGCACTAGTACCCCCTCAACAACAATAGCCTTGACAAACCCAACAAGCAGCAAAATCCATCCCCTTCACTATAGAAATCCCTAGATGCCGTAAAGAATACGGAATAGAGTTTTCCCTCGAGTATTGCTCTTTGGACTTCCCTCCCGCTGACCCCTTCGTCCCTGACTATACTGACATGCAGAAATTCAAGTGTAATGTGAACACACATCTCACTGACCAACTGTCTAAATAGTATCCAATAAAATTTGATCCCAAATAGTAGCCTTTTTTGGGGTGAAATGACAATAAAAATAGCAGAGTGGAGAAAAAGAGTTGTTGGGAGAGCTGGGGAAAAACAGGCGGATTAGAATAAATGATAAAGTCGTGAAGCGTCGGATTTCTTGTGTTAATTGGTGGCCAAGCATTTGAAATCAGAAAAAATATTTTGAATATTAACATTGCGTACTTGTGCATAATTTGAACCAGACGTAACTCAGCGTCCGATCAGCTTTGCTCGGAATATGACGTCATGCGCTCGGATTTGATTGTAATGTGACGTAAGCCATCAATCAGCCAATCAATACACCGCAAAGTAGCTAACGCACTTTTCGAAACAAAAATTGGAAGGAAATGAAAATCATCAAATTCATTAAGCAGCACACACCTCCAAAAAAATATCTGAGAAAAATGGATGTGGGTGGAGATGCACGTCATCTCCCCATGTTAAAAACGGCTTTCGGAATAACCACCCCCTCCCCAACCTCCCTATGTTAAGAACAGTTATCGGAATAGACATCCCTCCCCAACCTCTCCAAGGTAACAACCACCATTACCGGAAAAAAAGACATATTCTTTGTTAAACATAACTTTTCTTGAAAAAGAAAAAAAGTTTTTTAATTATTACAGAAAAACTTAAAAAATATTGCTTATGTTTTGGTTTGAACTTTTTGGACAAAAGCAAAACAAAACAAAACAACAAAACCAATTACAGTAAAAATTTATATTACAAAAAATAAAACAAAAAACTTGTTACGGTAGGTCGTTGCTTCTTGGTTTATTTTTTGTTTTGTTTATTTATTTATTTTTTTAATTATTATGTTTACATGTTTTCTTCATTTTTTTTAGCAGCGTTTGTTACGCTTTCATAACCGGAGAAGCTCGGCGGTTAACGTCGTGTTCCGAGCAAAGCCGATCGGACGTCGAGTTACGTCTGGTTCAAATTATGCACAATTACCTAACATTGTTTACATCCATGTGCATGTCTTCGAAGATTCGTGATGCACTAAAACAAGTAATCATCAATCTGGCAGTAAGTTGCGAATGTTGCTTATATATGGGGAAAACAATCGAAGTAAATCTAAATACATATACATAACTAATAATTACACAATATTGATCAAATAATAATAATAATAATAATAATGATGATAATAATAATAATAATAATAATAATAATAATAATAATAATAATAATAATACCGTTCAAGATCGGGGGGAAAACAAAGCTCCCGTCTTTAAGGAATCAATAACAGAAGAAATTAAAACAAGAAACAGAGAAAGTTAACAAGACCCTCCTACAAATCACAACAGATACAATCACAGACCTAAACAATTTACGCAGGAGCCAAGATTGTAAGTTCGAATCAGAAAAAAACACCGAGAGATATATGCATCGACAAAACCTGGATGAGAAATAAGGCTAGAAACCTCAGTAAACAAACATAAAAAAGAAGTCAAAACGATAAACAGGATGAAAGCAACGTGGCTTACATGGAAAATTGGAAATATAACTAGCAGGGACAGGTTAAATAAGATACAGAAAAAAACTGAACCAAAAATAGCAACAAAAAATGAGAGACTGAAACGATATAGATACAAATCTGAACAGTGCAAGCAAAACAAGACATTTGAAAGTCAATTCTACCAAAATGTGAACGGAGGAAAAAAAAAAAAACGAACGACCAAACCCTACATAAACAAAACTTTACTGAAGTAAGATATGGGAAGAACGGCGGGATCACAATAGAAATGTCGAATGGCTGAAAGACATGAAAGAAGAGTTACAGCAAATTGAAGAAGTAACAGTTAATGTAATTAGCAAGGAAACTCTGAAGAAGACCATTGGAAAAATGGCGAACTAGAGAGCACCAGGACACAATGGGATACATGCATACTGGTTTAAAAAAGTCAAAATATTATACGAAAGCTTAGCTTAAAACCTGAGATGTATACAGGAAACAAATGTCCCCGATTGGATGACAGAAGTTAAGACCACACCGATGAAGAACGATACAGAGAAAGGAACCGCCCATAACAATTAAAGGCCGATAACTCTGTGGAAAATATTAACAACACAACTGAGTGAACAAATCTACCACTCCTTGCATTATCACGGACTTCTTCCCGAAGAATAGAAAGAATGCCAAAAAGGAAAAAAGGAAGACATGATCTGGTATATATAGATCAAATGATCCTGGAGAAGGTAAAAGAAGGAGAAAAAATCTTACCATGGCATGGATCGATTAAATAAAAAGCATACGACAGAATCCCCCAAACATCAATAATCGAATGCTTAAAAATGTATAAAATACCAAAAAGGATCACCAATGTGATAGAAAATGCAATGGACATACGGAGATTGGAACTGACAGCTGATGGACAGCAATTAACAGAAATTTATATACAAAGAGACATCTTCCAAGGAGGTTCATCATCACGATTACTGTTCATCATAGTCATGATACCCCTGAACAATATACTGGAAAGTGCCAAGGGGGATATAATTTCTCTAACACAGAGGGAGAAATGAACCATCTAATGTACATGGACGATCTGAAACCTTTTGCAATAACTTAAATGAACTAGAGACATTAAGAAACACTACCAGAATCTTAAGTCAGGATATCCAAATGGAGTTTGGTATGGAAAAGTGAGCACTACTAAAAAAAAGGAAAAAATGGAGACGACAGAAGACATAGACCTTCCCAACCAAACGGAAATGAGGGCACCAGGGAAACAAGATGCATATAAAAAGCTGGGAGTTCTAGAAACAGACACCATCAAAGCAACAGTCATAAAGAGAGAATTGGAAAGGAATACCTCAGGAGAACAAGAAAACTTCTGGAAACTAAATTGTATAGCAGACCTAATAAAAGGTATAACACATGGGTAGTATCACTATTAAAATACTCTGGACCGTTCATAGGGTGGACTAAAAAGAACTGAAACAGCTCTATTTGAAGACCATGAAACTCATAACCATGCACAATGCACTACACCCGAAGGTCTATGTGAAAGGGACAGACGGCGGGAAGGGACTGATTTGTAGAGAAGACTGTGTGAAGGACACCAGAAAATAACTAGAAAAATACATGGCAGTATTATGGCAGCGAGAGACACTGAAAAAAATTCAACAAAGCAGAAAACAGAGAGACAAAGGATAAAACAAGAAAACAATTGGGAAGACAAACAACTAGAGGGAAAGTTTGTAAGGATGACAAAAGATGGGAATAACGAAAAAACTTGGATATTGTTGCGAAACGGACACGTAAACCGAGAAACTGAATCCCTAATAACTGCAGCACATGATGCATCGATAAGAACCAACCACATCAAATCAAAGATCGACAAAACACAAGAAAAAAGCAAATGCAGACTGTGGACAAAGAGGTAAAACGATAAACCATATTATAAGTGAATGTAGCAAACTAACCCCAAAAGAATACAAGAACAGACACGATAAAGTGGGAAGGGAAGTACACTGGGAATTGTGCAAACAACTGCATCTCGAACGCACAGACAAATGGTACAAACATAAGCCAACAACAGTACTTTAAAATGAGAATCACAAAATCCTATGGGACATACAACGGATAAACCCATCCAAGCAAGAAGACCGGGTGTCGTAATAATTAACAAAATAGAAAAGTCCTGTCAAATCGTAAACTTTGCTGTTCCAGCTGACCACAGGATAAATATCAAAGAAAAGGAGAAACGGAGCAAATACACAGAACCAGCCAGAGAGTTATAAGGGATACGGATGACGAAAAAAATCAAGATAATACCTAAAATAGTAGGCGCACTGGGAACGATTCAAAAAACTTTGAAAAAAGAATGGGGGGAAATTAGAATCAGAGAAATGGCTTGAAAGATACAATGAATAACAATTATGAAAACGGTTGAAATATTAAGGAAAACCTTTGGATGTGGAGACTAATACACATGAGCCACATGCGCGGGCCAGACGAGCTGCTGCAGAGGCAAAACATGAGGAAGCGTTACATGGAACCAAGAAGATTGAAGCTGCATATCTATAAGTTCTCTATCTCCTCCCATATCCCCTCCGATTACCTAATCAGCGCCCCCAAAGAATGATGCCAAATAGTCGAGAAATGTCAAGGTCAATGGAAAAACCGAAGTGAGAGCGCTGACCAGACCTCCGCTGGACAAGTGCCAAGAGAACTGGGACCTTGGGGAGGCTAATTGCCACTCAAATTCCAGAGGAGATCAATGGCCGCTGCTAGCGAGAAATCAATGGCGGCTGTTGCGATAATGCAAATTCATTTGTGAATGTTATCAAAAGAGGTGGCGAGTACTGGAAATCTGGCGAGACTGTTGGCACTCAGCTTACAGGGAACATCACAGGTTGTCTTCAAAGAGAGGTCCTTGATGACCTATTTTAAAGCTCCTTGAGAGCCAATAATAATAATAATAATAATAATAATAATAATAATAATAATAATAATAATAATAATAATAAACAATTTATATCTATCTATCTATCTATCTATCTATCTATCTATCTCTATATATGCATATGTGGGTGCGTTTGTGGAAGGTATCGCACTTATGTTCAATAATGCTGAAGAGAATATATTTTTATAAAAAATGACAATATCTAATAATCTTATAAAAACCATATAAAATAAAATGTGAGTTCAAAGAATCATATTGCATTCGATGTAAAATAATGTTGTTTTTCTGTAAGAAGTAAAGTACACATGTTCATTTCAGCGGCTGTCCTGTGCGTTTATGTGCATACAAATCAGATAGACATGACGACTTCTATGTATAAGAGTATGCTTGCTTTTTATTACCGAGAAAGCACGTGTATAAACTGCGTATACGTCTGCGATGATTGGTATGTTTGTGTACACTGAAACCATTTGTAGTTTAGTAAAGTTTATATCCATCTATATATCTATTTCTATATCTAAGGCACGCAACTTATTGAGTCGTGTTTTTGTTAAGCAGTTCCAGAGATAGCGCATTTATTTGATAGAATGATCCGAGTTAAATATTTCTTTACAAAAAATATTACCGGAAGAGAACAAGGGAAGTTTTAATATATAGCATGCATTATTTGATAATTATTCTGAATATATGACCTGCGGTTAGAGGTAATATCGTTTTTCTCTGCAAATATATAACAAACCTGTAAGAAATTGCAGTACAAACATTTGTACTATAACAACAACGCAGAAAAAAACCTACGTACCTTACAATTCAACACCTATACATATAAAATATTACCCGCTAAAATATGAATGTATTTTCCTAGTTAATATATAAATCGTCAAGTTTGACATTGTAACATTTGAAAGTAAAACAAAATACACACCAAGTATATATCACTTTTAAAAAGAAGTACACTACAGAACTTTTTCTAATAAGAACCAAAACTGCTAATCAGCTCAAGGAATCAACAGGAAACGTAGGTTTTTGCATGGTATTCCAATGACATGTTATAAAATAGTGCACGTTTAGATTGCGAAAATATGCGTGGATATTAAATCTTTTATGACAGTATTTAAATGATACAAAGTTGTTCGGGATTGACAGGGTTCAAAAGAGAGTCACCAAATTGATAGGTCCTGAACTGTCATCTAAGCTTCAGCCTCTGTTCCATCAACGAAATGTTGCAACCCTCTGTCTATTCTACAGGTATTTTAATGTTGGATGCTCTGATGAACTACAAGCACGTGTACCCCCTCGACGTGAATACCCCAACAAACCCGACAAGTAGCAAAATCCCACACCTTCACAGTAGAAATCCTTAGATATAAGAAGGCCTTCTACTCCAATAGTTTCTTCCCCAGAACTGCTAGAATTTGGAACTCCCTTCCGGGATTCTGCTTTCCCAACTGTACTGACATGTTCAAGGGTAATGTGAACAGACATCTTGCTACTCATTTCCCTTCATGATACCCCTGCAACTTATGTTCCCGATAGTAGCCCCCCCACACTTTAAAGTGGCACTGTGCCTTGTTTGGCGTGAAAATTGAATTAAAAAAGGAATAATAAAGTTTTATTCACAATAGATGATATAGGAAGTTTATAAAAACCTAAGAAACAAAATAAAATAAGAGTGTGATAATAATAAAAACAGCCTGAATTTTGCTAATCCTTTGATGCGTTAGAAAATGCAAGTTTCCCTCTTCTTTTTACTTATGTGCAAATACCAATGGGACATTACGTAAAAGCGAAAAAAATAAATCAATATTTGACCCCCTCCACCAAAAAAGACTAGACACCTATATAAAATGGTTAAAAACAATCAAGAGCACTTAAATATTTTAATAGCGCTTGACATACAATTTCATCTTAGATTTCCAAAATATTTAGTGTCCTTATTTATCACCAGAGGTGAAAATCATTACTACTTCCCAAATATATATATAAATATATATATATATATGTTGTATTATGGTGTGGCTCCCAGGTTGGGAAATCGTAATAGTGCGTAGGACTCCCTGACAATGGTACATAGCAGTTTTAGTTACGTCGATCGTCCGTAGGTTCACTTGTTTACTAGGCGGTTGTGATGACAACGAGTTAAGACTAGTGAGTTATCTCACCTTAGACTGGCACTTTTTCTTTATCTTGCCTCTCGTCAATTGTCAAAAATGTCATAACAACGTTGAACCTGAAAACAAAACGGTTGACGACTTAGAACGATCAGCTGTAACTTAAAAACATGCATTAAAAGACGTAAGTCACAATTGTGTTTGTTTTTGTATAAAATTATATTTTACAATATAGTTACAATTTAAAACAGATCGTCTTTTTTCTTTTGGTGGTTCTGAAGTTCACAGTTAGCAGTTTTTCTCACAGTGCTCTGAGGAGGGAAAAATGACGCTTCGACAATACGGTCTTCAACAACACATGCCGTGTTTCTCTCTCTCTCTGCTCTATCTGCTCTGCTCTGCTGATTCACCGTTTTTATTGGCATTTTGTCGCTTTGTTTTCTCTATCCACGCGTCCTGTCAATCGGTTGATACATGTGTTCTTAAGTCACGTTTTGACCTCAGAAGAACATTCGATTTTGTCTTCAACGAGCGACACGTGAATTACCCACTCATGCCAATATCTGTAATTCCAGAGCTTACGAGGAATGTCACGTTTATTTGTTTTGTAAACAAAAAAATCGTCGTCCGATTTCTCTGTTTATGACGTAAGCCCTTCCTCTTTTCAACAGGTAGACAATCGATTATTCGATGCCCACTCTTTTAAATCTTTTATTAAAGTTTTTTCTTTTCAGTTATGTATGATGGTTCCAGCCATTCATTACATAACACCCCTCCATTAACCATTATTTTTTTTTTTTTTTTTTTTAATCGTCTATCGGTCCATCGACATTTCCAATAATGTTTTTTTTTAATGTCACAATTTTTTTTCATCTCTTTTACTGTATTTTTTTTTTCCGTTTAACTTAGAAAAAAAAAATAAAATAAAAATAAACATCAACAAGAAAAGCATAAGGTCTTCTTCGGTATAAGTGCATCGGCCGCACTTAACAGCAAAATATACGCTGCAAATTTACCAATTTTACCGAAGTGGTCGATTTGTCCAATATTCTCCACTACCTCGGCTCTTTAATTAATATTACTAATTAACTAAATACGAGTCTTACATTTTAATGACTTGTTTAAAATGTGGGCAGCATATAGTACAAAAATTTCGACCAGAACGCCAGGATCCTAAATATTGGTGGCAACTCCGAACTCCCTATGATAAGGATGTTGCCTAACATCAACAGAGTAATTTTCTTAACCAATCCAAACATCCTGTTCCGCGCTCCCGACCCGCAGTTCGATTATAACCTGAGTTCCCAACCCCCGTGCTAGCCCTAGCTACGGTTGGCTGATCCCTACTATCATAATCAACTCTGCACGACCTGGGCACTAAGTTATATATATCTTCCTTCGATATTTCATCAACTTCTTTAGCCCTTTCAGCCGTCATGCTACGCGTGATTATTTTCCGTTCCATCAACGGGACCCTGTTTTCTTGACTTGGGGATTCTCGTTGATGGCGATTGCTCTGTTGGGGATAATTTTCTTCCTCCCCACTAGAGGATTCTTGATCTGAACTACTATCCTCTACCGGTGCTGACAGGGTTGTTTTTCTACAGCCCTCTTGCTTGTTGGGGATATCCCATTCCTCCAGTTCTGCTTTCCGAAGGTGTTCCCCATGGGCTTTTGTTACTGCCCCCGTCAGTTGACTTCTAATTCTATACGAGACTGGCCCCGTCTTCTCTATTATTACGTAATATGGAGACCATCTTACGTCTAGCTTTCCCTTTTTTCTATTATTTTTATAATAAACTAAGTCGCCAACTTGAAAATCGACTGCTTTTGTTTTCTCGTTGGCCCTATCTATCATTTTCTTCCTAGCTCTCTTTACATTGTTCCTGACTAATGTAAAGGTCCGATGCATGTCCTGCAGAGCGATCTCATGATCCTCTTCCCCGTAGTAAATTCTACGCGGCCTCAGTATGTTGTCTAACGGCAAGACAACGTCTCTATTATAGAGCAAATAATAGGGGGAGTACTTTGTTGTTTCGCTGACATGAAACCTTACAGCAGCCAGCATCTGGTTCAAGTACATGTCCCATGAACGGTCATTGTCCCCTATTTTCTTTGCTAGTACGTCATGCATCGTCCTATGGAATCTTTCTATTTTCCCGTTACTTTGCGGGTGGTAAAATGAGGTGGTCACGTGATCAACATTAAGCTCTTCTAAAGCCATTTTCATGATCCCATTGACGTTCTCCGGTCCGTTATCCGTAAGTAACTGCAATGGTGCACCAAATCTGGGAAATATTTCCTCAATTAAGAGATGCACCACTGTCTCTGCCTTTTTATTAGGTACAGCGAAAGCCTCAGGCCAACCACTATACATGTCGATGAACGTGACTATGTATTGATTGCCTGACAAAGTCCTCGGATAGGGTCCGGAAATATCCAATGCAATCTTAGCAAAAGGAAAAGAAGGCATGTCGGTCTCCTGCATTTGAGGTTGTTGCTTCCTCAAATTTCTGGTCTGGCATGGGACGCACTTCCCTATGTGTTCGTTTACCTTCTTGAACAAACCAGGCCAGAAATACTTCTGTTTAATGGAGTGGAACGTTTTCTCCACACCCATATGACCATTCTCATCATGGTATTGTTTCAATACCTTCATCCTCAAATGAGACGGAATATATAATCTAATTACAGGATCGTCGTCGGGTGTCGATAAATAATATACGATATCGTCCATTATGATGTACTTTTTTTCTTCCATCTTGGACGTTTTACCGCTCCTCATCCGTTTCTTTAATTCGACGATCTGACTATCGGCGTCTTGTTCTTTACACATATCCAAACCTGATAGTGTAGGACGCTCGCTTACTACCGGTGAGCCTTCGTCATCCTTATGCGATACAAACTCTCTTGGTTCAAAACGATTCGAGTTTATCGCACTCACCGTGTAATTCCTATCATCTATTTCTACTGGAGGATCGTCTTCATCCCGACTCGCATTTACCGCACGGGATAAGAGATCCGCACAGACGTTATCTTTTCCTTTTAGGTACTGTATGGTGCAATCATAGCCAGCCATACTTAATGCCCACGTCTGTATCTTCCTATTCTGTATCGGAGATTTCAGCAAGTACTCCAATGGTCTGTGATCCGTGTAGATGGTGAACGTAGCACTATGCAAGTAGTGATTCAACTTGTTTAAGGCATAGTGAATCGCATATGCTTCTTTCTCTATTGTTGACCATCTAGTCTGGGTATCAGACAACTTATGAGATAGAAAATAAATGGGTTTCTCTATCTCCCGACCCTCCTCCGGGTCGTAGACCATTTGAGACAAGGTTGCTCCGATCGCATAATCGGAGGCATCCGTGTATAACCTGTATCCTTTGTTAGTGTCCGGGTATGCCAGCATCACCATCTCTGCAAGCTTCGATTTCAATCGATTAAAAGCAGACTGACACGCATCGTCCCAACAGAAACGTGCATGCTTCCTAGTTAACCGAATTAACGGTTCGGCGATTACAGAAAAATCCTTGATAAATCGCCTGTAATAGGATGTCATGCCTATAAAGGATCTAACCTGCTTCACAGTGGTTGGGGTCGCAATTGCCTGAATTGCTTTAACCTTGTCCCCCTCCGGCTGGATACCTTTCTCACTTACTCGGAATCCCAGATATTGCACTTCCTTGCCGAAAAACTCACACTTCGCCGCCTTTAACCTTAAATTATGCCTACGTAAACTACCTAACACCTTTTCTATATGCCTAACATGTTCCTCCTTTGTTTTGGAGAATATCAAAATATCATCCAAATAAGGCACGGCGAATTCTTCCTGTCCCTGTAACACTACGGACATTAGCTCCTGAAACACTCCCGGAGCGTTAGCAAGTCCGAATGGCATTACATTAAATTGGAACAGTCCTCTATGACAGGTGAACGCAGTTTTCTCTTTATCTTTTTCGTTCAACTTTACCTGCCAATACCCTGATTTCAAGTCCAACTTTGAGAAATATTTTGCTGACCCAAGCGAGGCCAGTATATCATCAATTACTGGTAGCGCTCGGGCATACTTCTTTGTTATCTTATTCAGGGCCCTAAAATCTACACAGAACCTCTTTGTTCCGTCTTTCTTTTTTACCAAAACTATCGGGAAACTCCACGGACTGTTTGACCTTTCTATCACCCCTGCCTGTAGCATTTCCTCTAGTGCTACATTAACTTCTTCTCGTTGTTTGAGAGGTGTTCTATACGGGTTTTTCTTTATGGGATCGTTTTTTCCTGTATCGATCCTCATCTCTACTGTGTCAGTCCGGCCTAAATATCTATCCTCTGTGACGAATAAATCAGTATTTCGTTGCAGGACTTTATTTAAAACTTTCCTCATTTCTTCCGGCACTTTTATGCCGTTGAGGTTACTTTTGTTTCCCGACTTCTTTTGTTTATTTGGCTTTGATATTGCCATTACTACTTCTGTTCTTCTACATCTACCTATCTTGTAACCTTTCTTTAATTTTACTGTCTAGTTCGTGTTATTCATAATTAGCAAAGGAAAACTTTTCCTACCTTTAATTTTAACTACCGTGTTCGCTACGGATACACCACTTAGATCACTTAGGAAGCCTTTATCTATCTGCACTACTTCGTAATCTAAACCCTGACCATTTCTCATTTCGGCACGAGCTGTGCACGCATGTAAATGCTGCGGTTTCAGGGTGACATTGTGCCTTAATCTAACTATACTCGAAATATAAGCCTCCTCTTGCAGCGCTATGTACTCGCTGCCTAATCGGATTGCTCCTAAATCAAAGTACATTCTAACACTATTTTGCTTGAGCCAGTCTCGGCCCAATATGACGTTCCTTTTAAGGTTTTTCGTCACTACAAAATCATGTCGAATGTACTGGCTTCCTACTTTAATTTGTAAACGCGCCACTCCTTGCACTATGAGAGGTGACCCGTTTGCAGTCCTTAAATTCATCTCTATTTTCTTTATCTCAGGCTTCTCTCTGAGACTTTCTAATACAGTACTTTTTATTACAGAAATTTCGGCGCCAGTATCTACTAAAGCCCTAAACTTATTTTTCTCTATCTTAATAGGGATGCAATTAGCGGCGCCCATATGTCCTATGATCTTTGACTGTTCACCCCTCTTCCTCTCGCTGGGCGTCTTGCGAGTGGGGTCTGCTCGTTTCCCGACTTAGGGAAGGTGCAGTTCCTGGCTATATGGCCTTTTCTGCCGCAATTGTAACACTTAATCTCCGGCCAAGGGCGCTCTGTTTCTCTTGCCTTGAAGCCGGGTCCCCTATTAAATCCTCTATAATTCCTCTGCCCCCTATCTGGCTCTGGGAATCTTTTTTTCCTTATCGCTTCTATATTCCTCTGGCGCCCACTATAATTTATTTCCATAGGTTCTTCTTCTCGGTCATTGCCTCTTATGCGGTTTTGCCACCGATCCTCGATTAGGGCCTTTTCATAGGCTACCTTGAGGTCCGATGGTTCTTCCCTCATGACAGCGATTTTGACTTGTCTGTCATATAGCCCCTCGATGAAGAAACCTATCACTTGGCTTTTTATTACTTCATTGTTCGTATCTAGACTACCATACGAACCTATAGCCAAGTGCACTAACCTCTGCATGTAGTCCTGCACAGTTTCGCTTCTACCTTGCTTAATATTTGCTAACTCCCTAACAAACTTGGTAGGATCTGCCTGGACTCCAAAATAATTATCTAGAGCTCGCTTCAAGTCTACCCATGCCACACTCTCATTGTTGGCTAGTAGTCCTGAAACAAACTGTCCTATTTGGCCAGCCGTCGTAATTAACGCTAATTGGCATTTTTCTTCCTCTGTTTGGCTAACTATTCTAGTGTATTTATCTATATCATTTAGCCATCTTCTGTATTCCTGCGATCGTCTAGTGTCTAATGGTTTTATTTTTGATAACAACGCCTCCCCCCTCAGAGAGTTCGAAATGGCCTTCCCTACATTGTGTAGTTCAGCCCCTAGGATCTGAGCGAAATCTGTGAAAAACTGCTGTTCCATTTTTTACAATTATTTTCAAAATTATACAAGAAAGAAAGAAGAAAGAAAAGAAATATATATTAACTTTTTTTTTTTTTTTTTTTTTTTAACAAAACTTTTTTTAAAGAGCCGAGGTTTAGAAAAATATTGAAAAAATCAACTAACCTTTGCTTTTCCTCAGGTCCAGTGTTCTTTCTTCTTCTTTTTCTTGCTTCTGCGTTCGCGTTTCTCTTCGTCGATTGATTCACGTTGTGTTTTTTTTTCTTCTTTGTTGTTGTGTATGTGGTAACCAAGTTCTTTTAGTGTAAGAGTTCTTTTTGTTTAGTTTGTTTTTGGTAAAAAGTTCTTACTTATCACTCTTGCGGAGTGAACTGGTCATCAAGGCACCAATTAATACTATGTTGTATTATGGTGTGGCTCCCAGGTTGGGAAATCGTAATAGTGCGTAGGACTCCCTGACAATGGTACATAGCAGTTTTAGTTACGTCGATCGTCCGTAGGTTCACTTGTTTACTAGGCGGTTGTGATGACAACGAGTTAAGACTAGTGAGTTATCTCACCTTAGACTGGCACTTTTTCTTTATCTTGCCTCTCGTCAATTGTCAAAAATGTCATAACAACGTTGAACCTGAAAACAAAACGGTTGACGACTTAGAACGATCAGCTGTAACTTAAAAACATGCATTAAAAGACGTAAGTCACAATTGTGTTTGTTTTTGTATAAAATTATATTTTACAATATAGTTACAATTTAAAACAGATCGTCTTTTTTCTTTTGGTGGTTCTGAAGTTCACAGTTAGCAGTTTTTCTCACAGTGCTCTGAGGAGCGAAAAATGACGCTTCGACAATACGGTCTTCAACAACACATGCCGTGTTTCTCTCTCTCTCTGCTCTATCTGCTCTGCTCTGCTGATTCACCGTTTTTATTGGCATTTTGTCGCTTTGTTTTCTCTATCCACGCGTCCTGTCAATCGGTTGATACATGTGTTCTTAAGTCACGTTTTGACCTCAGAAGAACATTCGATTTTGTCTTCAACGAGCGACACATGAATTACCCACTCATGCCAATATCTGTAATTCCAGAGCTTACGAGGAATGTCACGTTTATTTGTTTTGTAAACAAAAAAATCGTCGTCCGATTTCTCTGTTTATGACGTAAGCCCTTCCTCTTTTCAACAGGTAGACAATCGATTATTCGATGCCCACTCTTTTAAATCTTTTATTAAAGTTTTTTCTTTTCAGTTATGTATGATGGTTCCAGCCATTCATTACATAACATATATATATATATATATATATATATATATATATATATAAATCATTACTACTTTCCAAATATATATATATATATATATATATATATATATATAGAGAGAGAGAGAGAGAGAGAGAAAGAGATGTTATTTGTTTCTGTTTTTGCAATACATTTTGAATAAATTCAATTATTTACGAAAGTGCATTTTTACCTAAATGCGAGTTAGGAATAATTTTCCCTTTAACAAATTTGGTACCCCATATGGTGATCTGCATATATATTGTTTGTAAAATATAATTATCCACTGACACGCATATATATATATATATATATATATATATATTCCTATAAATTTATTTTTTTGTGTATTGATATTCATATTAAACCCCCTTTTTCTATTTATTTAAAAAGAAAATAAACTTTGTTATATGGGTCGTGAAATTATATTTATTTTCAAAAGGTCTAGCTAATTTGCATATTCTTTTAAACATTCATCTATATATTAATGCGATAGCGTATATGTTATTTTCTGTGTCACACTTACATCCGGGTCGTTTACTTGTTACGGACGTCCATTTCTTGTAACAAATAATTTTACCGAGAATTCTTCTTAAGTTTTGGTTCGGTTTCGATTATAGCTGATGGCAATTTTTATAAATTATTTTACTAAGATCTCTTCATAATTTTGGTTTCGTATCCGATTATAGCTGATGGCACTTAAGTCATCTATTTTTTTATAAATAATTTTACCAATAATTCATCATAAGATTTGGTTTCGGTTTTGATTATAGCTAATGACACGCAAATAATCTATATTTTAAAAATAATTTTATCAAGAATTTTTTAAAAGTCTTGTTTTCGGTTTCGATTTTAGCTGATTACACCTTAGTAATCTTTTTTTTTAATAAATAATTTTATCAAGAATTATTCAAAAGTTTTGGTTTCCGTTCTGATCATAGCTGAAGCAACTAAAGTTCCATATATTTTAATTATTTATCAATCCAGCTCTTTAACTCTTTAAATGGTAACCTACCTCCTGATATAAAATGTGGAATGAGCCAGTTTTGTTTAACCGCACATGTATTTACTCCCATCCTTGAAAGCATATAACGTATATTGGATATGGTGAAGTTCATAAAATAGCATTTGATTATCTCCCAGAAAACTGGGGTAGAATAAAACTTACACGATGTACTAATATATATGAACTTGAAAAAAAAAAAAAAAGAAATAGCGTTCAATGAAGACTTTATAAAATGTAAAAAAAGGACAAATATCGTTAAATATCTGAAGTTCAAAATGAAAATCTATCATTTTTAGCTAATTTAGTTTCTAATTATTCTCGTTTATAAAGTTATTAAAAATAAATTGACAGAAAATGCAATTTTTAATTGAAGATGTTTCGAACGCGATTTCTGAAATACTATTAATAACTAGCCGAGTCCATAGATTTCAGTTCATTTTAGATTAACCATCGGCAATGAATCGCTATGAAAATATTCATGTCAACCGTAGATAAATGTCCCATGTCTGTCCAATCAAGATTATTACCTCAAAATATTTAATGCGTATTTCTACAACAATTAGTATATTCGCAAAAAAACTTTCATGATTGCGACGTCTATATATTTCTCTTTCGAAGTCATTCGCATAAATTTTTGTTTTTACAGCAATTTTTCAAAATTCAAAATATAAAACTATCCAAACATGTGGCGTATCTCGCGTCATACATCTTGCGTCTTCTTCTCCTGATCCGCCACCCTCCGCCGATAGCAGAGAGAGCACACTTTTTATTTTAGGTGAGATTGTTTGTAGCATTACTACTACAAAAAGTAAACATTATTTTAATATTATTCACATGCGTTTGTATTTTTGAGTTATTTTAGCTCATTCATATCGAAAATTTTCTGGTGTCATTTTCAACTTTGTAAGAATAGAATAATGAATCAAATGAACATAGAAATATAAAATTAATTCTTTTTACATTAAAAAACGATTTATATTTTGTCTGAATGTTAGTCTGCTCAGGAATATGGAAGTCCATCAAGTATCCGAAGAAACATAAACAGTAAATTTTTGTCGTGTTTTTATTGCAAATATAAGATATACTATATTAAAATTCACAATCATGATATTATAATTCACTTGATTTAATCCATGGACAAGGTTTCGATTCACAATGGGGCGTGACCCCTTGTGTGTTTCAACTTCATTTCATATTTGATATGTTTTATCAGTTAACATCACACTTGCCGCTTATTTGACTGATATTTTATGAATTCAAAATCATTTTACAATCAATCAAAATTAGCAGCGTTAAACGAATTCCAAAGGTTAATTAATTAATTAAAGAATTAAAAAAAAATAAAGCCTTGTCTTTTTAAAAATTCTTGTTTTCTATATGAAAATTATAACTGAGTATTTTTATGTCTTTTGTTTCCTGTATAAAATCTATCAAGCTACGTGAAAGATTTGCAACATATTTAGCATAAAATACACTTCATATTAAAATTGTGACATTAACGCTTACACGTGTAGGCATTACTATTACTGATGCTACTATAACTACTACCACTAATTATAATGGTAGTAATAATAATTCTTATTAAAGGGCTCTTTCAGTCTTTGACAGACATTGGATACCTATGAAGGGGTGCCTGCGTGTGAAATTTTTGTAATAGGAGGTGCGCATTCTCCAACCACACCTCTCCTGAGTCGACATTGTTTAATACCAGTGGCAAGTGAAGTTTATGTACAGGACGACTGGAAACAAATGCCGAGATAAGCGGAGGGTACATACAGCGCCTAGAATTCCCAAATGGTCACCCATCTGGTACTAACCAGGCTCAACGTTGCTTAACTGCGGTGATCTGACGAGAACCGGTGTGTCAATAATTCTTATTGAGTCCACACTAATCGGAATTTAATACAACAATTATGGAAGTAAAACAACCTACTACTACTACTACTACTACTACTACTACTACTAAAATAATAGAATGCATTCTACTATTACTGTGTATATCATCATAAAACATAGAGATTAACAAGTATTCTAACTAAACGCGCTATATTCAGTATAAAACACACTTCCAACTTGCAAGTCAGTTTAGGGAATAATGAATATAAACGGCAACATGAATAATTGTTAATTGTAGGATAACGAGGAATAATGTTTTATTGAAATCGCTCGAGATGGAAAGAACTAAAAAGAATGGCATATGATAATTGCAAAGACAGGAGATTCCTACCGACCTTAGTCCTGAAAAAAAAAAAGACTGTAGGTAGAAGGAAACAGTGAGCAGGAAGTGTTCCACAACCTTACATTCATTGGAAATAAACTACTAGAATAACAAGCTGTATTACAATGAAGTAGTAAGAAAAAAACGAATTGATTGAGGACCTATAGACCAACAAGTCAAGCAAGTTGGAACAAAAAAAAAACAAAAAAAAAACAAGGAATTGTACAGCTAATTCTAAGGAATACAAGCCATCATAATATTTGTAGAATCAACTGAAAGTAGAAACACATATGTGAAGGAGATGTTGCAGTAAAGGAGAAATTCTGAGTCACATTAAAATAATTATGAGAAATTAAAATCCGAGTTAGGATTGATAGTAGATAAAACAAGCCAATGATAAAGCAGCTAAGACAGAAGAATACTGAGTGCGATGCCAAAAACATAATCTGATAACATTAAACCGTTATAAGTAAGTGTAAATAAAATAACAGTGGCAATACAGCAAACACACAATTTAAAGGGAATGTTAAGTACAAAGACGAACGCAATACAAATTTAACGCCTGAAGATATGAACAAGAAATGTATAATACATTTCCATCCTTATAAAAGAAAACCTGAGTGAATGGAAAACTTATCGAAATCTCCAGTGTCCATCGATTATTGAAAATACTTATTTTAGAGAGAAATTCACTGATTCAAATAATATTTGAACGCCACTTATTTTTACCAATGGGTGATTACTAAGGATATGACAAGAGAATATTCTTATCATTGTTTTGAATCTCGGGTATATACCCGACACAGTTAGACACAGTTAATCAATCGAGAACTACACTACTCTATCAAAATCATATAAAATATTAACTGGTATATACCCGAGAGTCAACATAATGAAAAAATATTCTCTTGTCATAGTGATTACTCATAATAAACCCTGTGAAATCTATGCGTGAATAAATTACTATGACAAAAACTTATTAGTTCCAAATATATTAAAGTGCATTAAAGACGAATTACACTTGGCGTATCAGAGGTATCACCCTGGGTCAACATCAGTATATGACTGAAATACCTTAATCTATGTGAACATAATCTTAATAAAACTATAATTTAATTCAGATGAGAATGACTTTAACGTCTTTTCATTAGGCAATCTCGATAGGATTCTTGATATAATTACGTTTCGAAAATCACACTACGGCCAAGCAACCACAAATCCATCCCACTTGAATGGCTTTCAAACATGGCCATGATTAACACCGGAAATAACCCGAGGATGTGTTTCCGAACTGGTAAACGATTCTCTCTGTTCTTTTCTACACTGTGGTGTTCTCATTTGGCTTCTTCTTAAGATAGGGATCATTTGCGAATCCACTTGATTTCGACCTATTACACCGCCATCATAAAAAAACCTACTTATAGACAAACGAGTTTATTATTTCCATTTTGATTTTAAATTATTAGAACAAATTTAAACAAGGGTGTTATTAACAACGTTTCGAACTGTATAAGCTGCGACCTATTTCATATGCATATTTATAAATTTGAGAAAACTATAAAGAATTTCGTCTAAAGCCTTTATTTAATCACCAATGGTTCATAGTTTTTCATTAGACAACATTGCGTAAGAGCGAACATTTTTATGTAATTTTTTATTATTACGACCATTAGTAACAGTTACCTATTTACGGACAGAAGACTATTACTTAAGGGTACGAGTCTATATGTTGTGAAATGATGCGTGAAAATCATGAGGGCGTGTGGTTTTAAAATATAATTTCTTGTGGGGGGGTGTTCGGCTGCGATAAGAAGAACTAATTATCGAGAATAATGAGTATAGTGTTTGGCAGCTTAGAAAAACCGGCGAAACTAAGATGTCGAGCTAATAACGTTAATGGGAATGTAGTGAATTTATTTTCTTTTTCTTTTTATATATTTTTTATCAATTCCATTTTCACCCCAAACAAGATGCAGTACCACTTTCATGTATGGGGCTACTATTCGGGAAATTAATCGCAAGGATACTATGTAAGGAGTCGAGCAGCAACACTCTATTCACATTACACTTGAACTTCTGCATGCCAGTACAGTTGGGAAAACATGAACTTGGAAGAGAGTTCCAGAGTCTAGTAGTTCTGGGAAAGAAACTCTTATAGAAAGCCTTCTTACATCTAGGTATCTCTACTGTGTAAGGGTGGGATTTGGCTGCTTGTCGTGGGTATTTACATCGAGGGGGTACATGGCTTATAGTTTGTCAGAGCATCCACCATTAAAATACTTGTAAAACAGACAGAAAAATGCAAAATCTTGTTGATGGGACAGTGGTTGAAGCTTTGATGACAGTTCAGAACCTATCAGGATGGCAACTCTCTTTTGAACCCTGTCCAAGGCTAGTAGCAGATGCACCAGCCCAAATGTGACAATACTCCATACATGGGCGAATGGTGGCTTTGCAGAATATTTCGGCAGAAAAGTAAAATTTATGTGACCATGGCGAAAATCAGGCTATTTTAGAGTTAGTATCTTCATGTTATAAATAAGTTTTAATTACGAGGCAAGAGTCGGGTTTTTTTACGGTTGGCGTCGGCATGTTTTGGGGAATTTTTTATACAATGCGTGAGTTTTTTCAAGAATAGGCGTCATCATTTAAGAAGAAGATTAAATTACGTTTCGAGGATCGGATTATTAAAAAATGGTAGTCCTCGAGATTTTTTCAATAACAATTCCAGAGACAGCATTTAAAATAGCATCATCATGTTTTGCAGAAGATTAAATTACAATTGGAGACTCGGACCTTTTGCAAATTGGCGTCACCAAGTTATGGAGACGATTAAATAACGATTCGAGTAGGACGATTTAGGAAATGACGTCGTTACGTTATGGAAAAACTTAAGGTTTTGATAGTCGGAAAGTTTGAAAATGAGATTGCCATTTCCTATGAAAATAAAATTACAATTTGAAAGTCAGAATTTTTGAAATTTAGAATGATCATTTTATGGAGAAAATAATTACTCTTTGAGTCGGATATTTTATGTGTAAAAGACATCAAAAATGTGAAGGCTAGTTGTGTCTAGCTGTGTATGGAATGTTGTTTGTGTGTAATCGTGTATGGAGGACTATTGATGTCCGGTCGTGTATAAAGTGTGTTGTGTCTGGCCGTGTATGGAGAGAAAGCTGTGTCTGGTAGTGTAATAAGGGATAGCTGTGTACTATCGAGGGGTAGTTTTGTCTAGCAGTGTTATCGTGTGCCAATTATATCTAAGGCTAGATAAGTGTGGCCATAGATCCAGGGCCAGGCCGTATACTGAGGGTTTTTTTTTAGTTTCACTGCATAGCCTGGCCATTTCACTGATAGTCTGGCCGTGTATTGAGTGCTTGTTTATCCAGCCGTTTATTGAGGGCGTGCTTAGTCCATTCAATTGGCAGCTATCGAACTTCTCACAAAAGACCGTATTCACTTTGAGTGAATCAATACTGCAAAAATAATGGTTTACAAACGCCAATTCTTTTATATATATACATATATATATATATATATATATATATATATTATATGTAAATTAACTAATTGGGACTAAGATTAAATATACATAAATGACATAAAGTTCTCATTTACATAGCGCAATAGTGCGATATAAGAGCCATACATATTTTCTTTAAAGATGCAACGTTAATGAGACTAGCTTAAGCTGTTAGCTTGGTGGCAAATGTTATTACAATTCGGTTAATTATTTGCTATTAATTATTTTTTGAAGTAGTTATTTATTCAATACTGTTGGGTGGCCGGTGAAAAGTGTATAAGGAGCGTATATAGGTTTTTCCTATATATATATATATATATATATATATATATATATATATATATGTGTGTATATGTGTGTTTGATATATATATATATGTATATATATATATATATATATATATATAGTCATGCACATACAGTACTGGTTCACTGTTTCACAGCTCATTAGTGCGGCTAGACAAGCAACTATCTTAAGCCAGGATCGAAACGCGTCGCCCAAACGACAGTCGGAGCTTGTAACCGTTGAGCTATTCGACCGCTGCTATGTGGACGGCGAATTAACAATGTATTGACATTGCCCAAAGTACCAAAGCTCAATCTGTTTATATATATATATATATATACTTGTATGTAATATACTGAATTCGTGTAATTCAGTAAATTTTCAAATACCAATGAGTTTTAAGCCAAAGAGAGTTGACTTAAGGAAGTAAGCTACACAATTATCATATTTCATAATTGAGCATTAATATAGTGTGAAAGCAAAATTCAGACTTTAAAAAAGGTGTTGATGGCAACAAAAAAGTGTATTTAATTTTACGTTACAATTGTTTCCATGTCTAGTCGACAATTTCAAACATTATATCGTTTGAAAATTTAAAAAAAAACACATTTCTTCAGACTTTATGAATAAAAACACTTTTGACAATAGAACAATAGGGTTTTCTGTGGAAACTTCTAATGACTCTGTTCTTTAATAAGGATACGAAAATTAGGCGATATATTAATATTTAAATGAGATTTCCGTAGCTACCGCAAAGATAAATGTGTTCTCACATGCTTTTCCCGTTAAGGGAATTTTTCCTTTTTCTTTCTTTTTTCTTTCTCTTTAAAAATGCTCTATTCTCAAAAATGTTTTTATTCATAAAGCCTAAAGAAATGCTGGTTTTTGAAAATTTTCAAACGATATAATGTTTGAAATTGTCGACTTGACATGGAAACAATTGTAACGTAAAATGAAATACACTTTTTGTTGCCATCAACACCTTTTTTGAAGTCTTAATTTTGCTTTCACAGTATATATATATATATATATATATATATATATATATATATATATATATATATATATATCAATAGCGATCATAATAATAATCGTCGACTTGCACATTTTCCGCGTTTACCGACCAGTATCTAAAATACTTTTAAAACATATATATTATTATTTCTAAATTTAAAACCAAATATTTTATATCTTGAGTTTTCAGTTTTTACGAAAAACTTCCATTCCGTATTACAGCACCGTAGTCAAGTTTTAAGATTCGCAGTTATTTTTTATAATTCAATTTCAAGTTGCATTTATTAGTATCAATTAGTCTAATTTTCAATATAATTTAATTAATTTGCCAACATACAGGTTATTTATTTTGACATTTAAACACTCATCATTTACATGTTTCGTTTAAATCGTTAAGAGCGTTTAAAAACACTTTAACCCTCTCCCTCATATTGAGTCTGATTGATGGTCAGTTTATTTATGCAAATAATTAGGGCTTTTAAAATGGGGAGGCCCATCTTACAATCTGAGACGGCTACGATGGTCGCATTTTTTTTTTATTAATATGTTTTCGAATTCATTTTGGGGTATGTTGTGTACTACTAAATGTTGGTAGATGGAGCTGTTAGGAGACGACATGTGACATGTAAGTCGGCGAAAAAATACTAGTTTTAGTTATGCCAATGCATGAATTGTTTTTGGAGAGCCATTCCCCTATAGAACATTTGAAAACTGACTTTTTAATTAACTTTGTTAAAAAATTCACTGAACACAATTTTTTAATTCATCACGCGCCTGAAGACGACACACGAGTTGAGAACGTACGAAGCTATGGCAAATTTCTTTTCACGCTCGAACGGAACGTTCGAATATTGGCTCACCAAATGAAAAACATGGATCGCAAGAGAAAAAAACATGGATTATTCTTGCTGTTGAACGAAACATCTACAGTAATATAAATTTCCGTTTTTTTTATTGCACAGTTGTTATTTAATTAAAGTTATTTTTTATAATGTTTACATTCTGAATTTCTTAGTTAATTATTTATAAAAACCTATTTACACTTGTTTATGATAAGTAAAAGTTTTTAATTGCTTAATTTTTCACGCACTAATCATATACATTAATCTTTCACTTGTCCCTGTTTAACTTGATTATATATTAAATCATGTGTAATTATCGTTAGATTTAATGACTTAAGTTATAAGGCGCTTGTGATATACGATAATCTTACATTTCTAATCTGTTTATCTTGATTATGAGTTATATTATTAGTTTTATTATCATTAGATGCAAGTGACTTCATACACAGCAGTGCCACTAACATTATATCGATTATATTAGTTTTGTGCCCTTTTCGTTTATTACTCGTATAATATACGCATTTAGGTGCAATCAATGCGCTACAACGCTTCAACTTTTCTTGTAAGAGATGGATATCAATATTTTAAAAATTAACGCAGTTTACAGTATAAATCTATATTTGTGAATTGTTAGACGAACACTTTGTCCATGTACGCATATCAAATTTCATTTTTCAATTTTTACCCCTTCACAGCTATTTTATTGGCTAAAAACCTAATTGAATTTATTTTGACAGGTCTGAATATTCTATATATCAAATTTTAAGTCTGTCAACCAAGAATTTATAGAGTAGTTTCATAGAGACTCTTCTACACACAAACAACATCATTTTAATATATCTACCAGCTAACCGCCCGGCGGTGCCCGGCCGTAAAATACGTTTAGATATGATATTTTAATTTAAATTACGTATTTAATATCATAGAACCAATTCCGTTTTGATTTTATCGAATAATTTATCGAATCATTATCGAATCATTCCAACAATGGTAAACGTTTCTGTGATCCAATTACTTAAGAAAACAACAAATAACATCGACGATTTTCGAATTCCGGAATAAACAGTTTCAAACTGGCCAATAAAAGATGGCATTTTTTAACTTAAATTTCTTTGAGGTGTTTTGTACATCATTCTACTTCACGTTGTGCAATCTTATACACGATTTGTTTTATTGAACTTAATTTGATTCAACTAGTAATCGAATAGTTTCATTAGTGTGTAATTTAAAATTAATTTAGAAACCTCAAATAACAACACAGATATTAGCAAATTATTCAAATGTGTTATAATAAAATATATATGCCTAAATACACATTAGTTATGTTTATATACTAGATTGATTACACTACATACATACACTCACAAGTACTAAATATTTCTATATGTGTATGTTGTTTTGATTTTCTAATAAACTACTATATATATATATGTGTGTGTGTGTGTGTGTGTGTTATTATTCTTATTGTTATTATTATGCATTTATTTTCATCACGCAATGAAGAAAAATTAAGTTATACGTTCTTTTAAAAAGAATTGATTATTATTTTAAACACGTTATCTCTCTTTACAGATGCACATGGCGCAATCTTATGTTCACAATGCGATTCAAGGAAAGATAACTATTTTGGCGAATGTGAACGATATCCCCCGGACCCCAGGGCATGTGCAGAACGCAGTGAATCTGTGTTCTGTTCTATAGTAAGGGAAATAGATTTCGAAGGTAAGTAACTCATATAATATGCCATACTCACAATAACAAATAATATATAGCATAAACCATCGACACACTTACATCATTCATATGATTAGTATATAATTCTTCGCTATACATACTTCATGAATGCAATAACTAGGGTTATGATAACAGCATATTCTTTTCATTGTTTTGACTCTCGAGTATATATCCGACACAGACACAATTAATCAACCGAGAACCACATCACTGTATATAAAAACATATAAGATATCAACGGATACACAGTCGAGAGTCAAAACAATGAAAAGATACGCTATTGTCCTAGCCTTCGTAATAACATAGTTAGATTTATAAAAATAAGTATATATATAGTATATGATAATTAAATGTGATTTGATGAATATTTCACTTCCGTTTTATTGAATTAAAGATTGACCGAATTGTATGCACCTGATAGAAGGATGTTAGTTTTCACAAGACTAAAAAATGCATGTTCGTATAACAGAAATAACAAGCGTGTTATATATTATAATAGGCATTCGTTAATTCTAAAAAAATGTTGTATTAAAATTTAATGTTACATTAAATTAAATGTTGTAATAAAATTTAATTTTACATTAAAATTTCATGTCAACAAATATTGTTATATAGTAGAGTGAGTGTATATAATCCGCATCCATTGTACATATGTCTCTTTAACCTTCTGATATATTCAGCGTGTGACGTCTAGTTGTAAAATGTTCTTCTATTGTTATATGTGAGTGGGTGTTTCACATTTCATGAAATAGTTCATTAACAGGCTTGTCTCTACTCTATCGCCATTTTCATAACATATGCTCGACTGAACTCCAACCTATGATCGACCTTGCAAAACTTTCACAAAAACACTCGACTAGCTACAACTACTAAATATGATTTCCCCCAATTTCTATCTGTGCCTTAAGCTAAACGAAAGACTAGCTACAACTACTAAATAAAGAATATGGAAGCATTTATTCTCCAATGAACGGAGGCATATAATATTATATATATATATATATATATATATATATATATATAGTCGAGCATATGTCATAAAAATGGCGATATATAGTACAGAACTTTTTTTCTTTTTTGTAACTTGTTTATTTCATCTTGAATTTCTTCATTACAGCCGTTTCTTTTATGCGATGGCAATTTTATGATTATATGTGTACATAAAAAATTCCTGATTCTCATCAACTCATCAGATATTGTTTTCATTCGATGTTACCAACAAAAAGTTTATTTTGTACATGATAAACCTGGTGTTTGGGGGAAAGAAATTCAATCCCAACGTTGTTACAAGTCGACCATATATATATGTATGTGTGTGTGTGTATGTGTGTAGCTGCCTTCAGTAATTTTCCAAACATTTTTTTTCGTATTGGCACGTCTATTAATAGTACATACATATTACTCACCTTCGAAGTAATCTTTTTTGCTGCCATGCACTTGTTGTACCGTTTTAACAACTTCTGGAAGGCAACATTGTATGAGCATGTAAATAACTCTCGTCATGTTAAAAATCTATTTACGTATTTAAGTCTTATTTAACGGTTATTAATCAGGCTGTGACCCGTCTAGTCTCTGAATATGGGTACGGGTGTCTCAGAACATATAACACCATATACATAATGACATACTTGTCTTCTGCTGGTGCCTCTGGGAGATTCGTTGATCATCCTTGGTGAAAGTGGAACATGTTTTGACAAAAACGCTTTCAAGACAGGAAACTTAAACAAATTCTTGTTTATATATATATTTACTCCCACACATTTTGTCACAGCAGAACTGGAGTGAATGGAGATCTTTAGCTAGATCTATTTAGAAAACATCCCCCACTTTTTTGGGAGATTTTCTTAACTCATCTCATGTATTTGGCACCTTGAAACCAACTCACTAAGATTAACTCAGCTTTTTCAAACTGGAATCCTTGACACGTCAGATCCGGCCGCCGTTTGCATACCTACAAGTGCAACTTGATCAGTCACCGAGTTTGATACCGAGTCACAATATTACTCTTTGAATCCATCTGCATCTAAAATCGCTCGCTCAACTTATTGTTTCTCACGATTATTTACTTTGCTAGATAGATAGACACTAACATCAAACTTTGCACTTATTTTCTTTATATACACATGACGGTCTTTATCCATGAAATTCTTCAACTCTGGTGTTCTAGCTTCCTTACTCCTCCCACACCTCTCATCATCTCTTACAGCCTCCCTACTTTCCTTTTACGCCACTCAAAAACTAATGCTCGATTCATGCAGGATAATCCAAAAGCAGTCTGCAGCATTCTATACGTTTCTGTTGCGTTTTTCTAAGTGTAAAACAGAATTTCATTACATATCATTCTTCTGAAGAGGTTTTAAGTTAAGATTTCATTTTTTAAAATTCACCAGCATTGAAAATCAGACTTTAGTAGGGCGTATTCCAATTCCTGTTTAAGCTGTTCATTTTCAGTCATGTCATAAGATGTATAAGGATAACACACTTAATTTTCAAGAGTCTCCAGCAATTTTAAACGCCTCTACAGAAAAATCTGAAAACTTATTGAAAGCATTGAAAACAACTTCTGTATATATATATATATATATATATATATATATATATATATATATATATATATATATATATATATATATATATATATAGTGAGTGAGAGAGAGAGAGAGAGGGAGGGAGAAAGAGATATTGTCGCCAGGAAACTGAGGAAAAAGTATATTTCAGTGCTCCAGTATTACGAATAGTAAATTTTTAAATGAAAATACTGTCTAGAACAAACGAAACTGTGTCAGTCACGATTTAATTAAAGGCAGATGCGTGGATTATCCAACGACAATTGTGTAAGATCTGACAGAAAAAATCTTCCCGAGGAAACTTTGAATTTTGTTCGGTTCTGATAGTGATTATTGAATGTCGTATCTCGCACATATCTTGCCGAACAGTATTTAAAACAACGCACAAAAAGAAACAAACATTATGACTTATTGTTTTGTATGTCATTTCTTATTTCTTTTTTTGACATTTTGAAAATTCAGGAACTGAACACGTCGACATTTTTATGCGTAGATGTTTTTATATTTATCTGCTAAGGTCACATGTTTGCGACTAGATTATTGTTTTGTGTCATTCGTTTATATCTATCTATCTATTTATCTATATACCTCTTTCTATATATATTTATATGTATATACACATATAATATATATATATATATATATATATATATATATGATTACTTACTATAATCGCATAAATTAATATATGAAGATATAATTTTATGTGTATATTTTTCAGTATTTACTTCAACAGTGATCAATACATAGGCTAGGTAATAACTTATGAAAATATATATGGAAATTAAGCTACACAGAATATTCCGCGTTTCATTCTCGTAAGAATTCGTCAAGCTTATATATATATATATATATATATATATATATATATTGACACTTACATACCATATACTTCATTATATAGACAGAAAGAAAAACAATATTGTTACTATTAATGCTATTACTACTATTGTACTATTTCACATGTAGCTATTTAACAGTAATGATGGGTTTAAGCCTTGTAGGATCGCTTGCGTAATGATAATTACTCATAATTCTATAAAAAAAAGTACTGGCTAACAATAATTTGAGCACATAATGCTGTATATAAAATTCTAATCTATAATTACTTCATCATGCTACTTATGACAGGGCTGTAATAATCCCATTTAAACTTATCTTTATTGAAATTTATTACTAATTTACTGAGGAAAATATTTATGATTCTACTACATAATACATTCACAACACTATCCTGTCTAACGGCACTCATTATAAAAAATATTCACTTCATCCTCTTTGTACCTAAAGTAAAACGAAACGTCCAAAGTTTCTTTCTACATGTTTCCCTCCTAAGTGCTGTAGTGTTAAGGCAAGAGTGTATGGCGTGTTAAAAATGTTCAGAAAATGTTCAGTAAATATTCAGTTCCTTTGGTAGGGGGTTCTACTCGTCATTTTCTTATGACTGCTCGACTGCAACTAGAACTCACTTGAGCTCTCATCTATGCCTTCCCCTAGCTGTTGCATGCAACAGTGCCACACCCTAGGTACTAGCTTTGGCGAGCTTGCTAAACAAGGCGAGGGAAGCCAACGGCTCTTAAACCCTTGGTGAGTTGGAATTCGGCTGCGTAATCCCTTTTGCATGCGAAGCGTGATTCTCGGCGAAGCAAGTGGAAGATTTCACCTGAAAATTCAACGGGGTACGATGGTAGCAAGCATATTAAGAGTGTCTTGGGAAGGATGTGGCTCCAATAGAAGTCTTTGTCATTTACTGCAGCCTGGCAGTCCTATGTTGTAACAGTCTTCCATGTCATAGGATCCTCCCTCTGCTCTGTGCCCTATAGGAAAATGTCTTTGGTTTGTTTAGATTTTAAGAAAAGAATACTCATTTAGCGGCCACAAATCTTTACTGAGACCGGAGATGTGGCTGTTAAGTCTTAGAATGACTTTCTTTTCATGTTGTCTTCTTTTTTGCTGTGAGAGAAAGTTGGAGGCTGTAACTGTGCATTTCATCTTGCTTATGCTGTGGTCTGGGAGGGTGTAATGCATTGCTATTGTATGCTGTGTGGATTTGTCCCTAATTGTTTGTTTGTGATTGTTGAGTCATAAGCGGAACTTTCGACCTGTTCCCCCCACGTAGTAACCCTTTGTGCATCTGGCGCAATATATTAGGTACACTACATTAGGACTGTCGCAGGTGAGCGGGGAGGGGGGCGGTTAAGTTGAATGTTTATGCCTGGAGGTGTAAATGTGTCGTTAGTATTAATGTGTTTGCACACTTTGCATCTGGGTTTGTTGCATGTTTTGTTTCATTGAGTGCAAAAGTGTTGTATATTTTTGTGGATGTTAGTAGTGACCGAGGATTCGCGGGCTATCTTCTTGCACTAAGTGGAAGCGTGTTGTATAGTGGGTTGAGGGTGGGGTCATGCGGCAGTTGTCTGAATACCTGTAAAAGGGGTTTGTGAAGTTTGTCAGTGTTGTTGTTATAGTCAAAACGATTAGTATTTTTAGGGATTACATGTTTCGTTTGTATGTAAGTAGATTTAGTTCTGCTTATATGTTCTGCTTTTTAAACTGATTTTTTAATTATTCTACGGGGTTAATTTTTACGAAGGAAGTAGTTGGCTAGAATTCCTACTTGTTTTTCGTACTCGATCGTATCTGATCAGATTCTTTTGACACGTAGGTACTGGCTGTATATACAAGATGTTTTTATATTGATGGGGTGGCAACTATTAAAATTAAGGTAACCATGGCCATCGTTAGGTTTGGTGTAAAGTTATGTGGTGATGTGATTGTTGGTAATATTTACTAAAACGTCTAAAAATGGGATGGAGTGTTCTGTCGTGAATTTTATGCTGTTGTGACAGCTGTTTATGTGCTGATAGAAGTCCATCAATGCCTCTTCGCCATAATATATATGTATATATATATATATATATATATATATATATATATATATATTATGTGTGTGTGGGGGTTGTGCATGTGAGTGTGTAGTGAGTGTGTATGTGTTTGTATTATGCATCATGTATGTAAATAAAAAAATCATAGTATTGTGATATATGTTATATCAATCAAACAACCGCATTTTCCCATGATTTTGCACTTAACATAATGCGCACAATTTTTGAAATTTGAAAGCTGTGTAAAATATGTCTTCGCCATAAGCTTTATTTTATTAATTTTTCGTATGAATGAACAAACCTGTCAACATGCGAATTCTGTATTAATAAAAATGTGCGTGTATACATTTTTACATGATTTTCTGATAAATATGCTTGCAGATAAAAGAAAAAAGTAAGAAAACTTAAATAAGAACAAATATTAAAACGAACGGTGATAAAAATGGCGATGAGCACTTTCCTGGTTATAGCGTGACACTAAGAATGCATTCGCGAGGGGAAAACGTCGACTGTTTATAAATATACAGATTCTGATGCGCGATTTTTTTTAGGAGTGTCGACTGCGGATTTCCGACAAAACAATAGTTTAAAGTAATGCAGCATTTAACGATACATGCGTACGTAAGTTTTCTGTCCATTTTCCTAGTATGTTTTGTGCTTATTTCTATCTGCATTTGAATATTTAATGGTCGTGTAATTTATTTATCCATAGTTTTTTCTCTCTACCTTTTGTGACTTTCCCCTGCATTTCTATATATTTTTATATATTCTCTTTTATTGCCGCTTGTATTTTATTCTTTCCATCATGGGTATTTCAATCCATCTTCCGAAATGTTTTTTTTTATTCCTCTTTCAAATTTTACGTATTTATTGGTTAGTCCTTCTATTTTTCTTCTTTATTTAATATATAATTTGTATTTTAAACTGTAAATCTTTCTACTTGGATTTATTGTTATTCTATTACAACCCTGGGTGCCCGGCGTTGCCAGGGTGTTTGGAAGTGCGTGTTGAGAAAAAAAATGTGGTAGTAGGCGGCAGACTCGAATCCGTACCGTGAAAGAGAAAAAGAACTTGACAAAAGTGACGTCTTTGCTGTAGCGCTCATAGCCAAGCCGAAAGTGATGTAGATTTAAATTAAGGCTAGACAATAAGAAAAGAGGGGATGACTTTCGAAAATATTGAGAAAAAAGCGACCTCTCTTTGTAGAAAAGTGCCCAGTTTAGGGTGAACGTATTAATTTTTTTAGACAATCGTCAGATATCTGTCGTCCGAAGGGCCGTGCTTTTTTAAGCGATACCGATTTCGTGAAAATCAGTCGCCTCTGTCGAAAGTTTTAGGCAGATATACAAACATACATATATACATTTAAACAGATTTTTGCCCTTTATATTATAGCCTAGCATGGATGCCCAGCGTTGCCCAGGTGTTTGTAAAGGTGTGTTGAGCAAAAAAAAGTTGTGGTAGGTAGGCAGGCTCGAACCCGTGACGCGAAGGCGGAAAATAAATTAGGGGTGTGTGTAAGGGTGTTGGTTGAGCAAAAAAAAAAAAAGAAAAAAAGAAAATTGCGAGCGCAAAAAAAGTGGTAGCAGGCAGGCAGGCGGGCAGGCAGGCTCGAACCCTTACTGCAAAGAGGGAAAACAAAGTGCAAAAATAAAACGTGACGCGTTAGCTGTTGTGCCCATCGCCAAACTGGAATCGACGTAGGTTTAAATTAAGACTAGACAACCAAAAAGAGGCGACGTTCTGTTGAAAATATCGGCGAAAAAAGCGACCCCTCCCTGTGCCTAGTTTATAATGAATGAATTTATGTTTTTGGCCAATTCTTCGATATTTGTCGTCCGAGAGGTCGAGCCTACATATAATATCGATCGCGTGAAAATCCGTCACTTCTGTCGCAGTTTTAGGCGAATATACATACATACAAACACACATTTAGACATACATTTAAACAGACAGGTGAAATTTATATTATAGATGTACGAAACGCCACTAATCCTATGCGGGTTTAACCGACTTCCTCGAAAGCAAGAAAGTCCATGAATATGAAATTCACAAATGGTCCCAAATCGCATGTATATACTCGTTAGGGGAGATGATGACGTTAGGTTTTTGCAACTCTTGCAGTTTGGAATCCGCGTCCTCCTACATACAACGCCTGGAATTCCCAAATTACTCACACATCAGACACTGACCAGACTCAACGTTGCTAAACTTTGGTGATCTAACGAGAACCGGCGTGTCAACGTGATTATGATGTCTGTAAACGTGACTATGCCGTGATATTTATATGATTTCCGATTATATTTGTAGTCCTCCATATTTTTCTTTTCATGTTAATATATTTTCGTTTTCGTCTTTATATTTTCTTTCTTGTTTCTACCAGGGACATGCAATAAGTAATGCCCCTGACCCACTTCGCATAATAGTAGAGCAACAAAACTTGGCACAGCTATTAGTTTTTCTCTACTTAGGAACCACCCAGAGTTATGCATTTCTCGCATCGTTTGATGCAGCTCTGGAGACCGTTTTTGTAGAACACACCATGTTGATCCTCCAACCATGACGTGACTTCAGAAATCAAGGCTGCATAATCTGGGAAACGCGTTCCTTTCAAAAACAAATTCATGGCTGGGAAGAGGTGAAAGTCAGAGGGTGCAAGGTCAGGAGAGTAGGGAGGATGGGAAGGGATTTCATAACCACACACCCCGTGCTTCTGATCTGGCGACATGCGAGTTGTGGACCGGAGCGTTGTCCTGCAGGAGGAGGGTACCTTTGCTGATCTTTCCTCGCCTCTTGATTTTGATAGCTTCTCTTAATTTCCCCAAAAGTGAAGCATATTAGGCTCCTGTAAATGTGGTATCCTTTGTCAGGAAATCTATCATCACTACTCCGTCCTGGTCCCAGAAGACTGTGAGAATGACCTTGCCAGCGGAGGGCTGCATCCTTGCCTTCTTTGGAGGTAGCGAGTCCAAGTGTTTCCACTGCATTGACTGGGCTTTGGTCTCTGGATCATAGTGATGGCCCCAAGTTTCATCCTGTGTAACAAGTCTTTTTAAAAACTTTGACTCATCTTCTTGGCACATCTCCAAATATTATTAGATTGAAAACTCTTTTTTGGACCTTATTTAAGAGGGAGAGGATAGTGGTAGATGCACCAGCCTAGATGTGATAACAATGCCCCATGCTTGGCGAAAAGTGGCCTTGTAGAGGTACAGGGTACTCTCTGATGTGTGTAGTTATATAGCTCGATAGGTGAAAACCCACCTTCTTTACAGCAGCTTTCGCAATGTCTTCAATGTATTTGTTCCAGTTAATATTGTATCTGAATGTTAGGCCGAGGAGATTGAAAGAAGAATGCGTAGGTAGAGTGTTGTTTGTTATGGATATCTTTCTTTCCCAATACTCCATTATATTAAATTCGCGTTACATTATGTTGAATAAATTTCTACTTCGATATTTATGATCTTTATTTTTCCTGTATTTATTTTTATTTACGAATTTGTTGTTCATTATTTTCTTGCGTATTTGGGTGTTTCTTTTACAATTCTTGTTATTTTTATTGATCCTTGCTTCCATATCTTATTTTGAACACTTGTATCAATTCTAACTCCACAAAACTCCATTTTTATACAGATGTTCATTTGTACTGTATTTGTGTTTTTATTTAAATTTTGACTTAAAATGTATTTCATTTCAAAAGAACGCGTTTCGTGAATTTCAATGGAAACCTCTCAACCACTTAACACCAAATAATATAAGGAATTCTTAAACAGTATATATCCTATAAGAGCGTGCACGCACAGACCCTTTACATACACACATCGGCACACATATACGCAGACAACACACACACACACACACACACATATATATATATGTATATATATATAAGTGGCTGTGTAAAGTTAGCAGGAGAAAACTCCGATTATAAAATAAAAAAAATAAGTGTGTAATAGCTATATTTCTATAGATATTACATACAAACATAACATCGATACCATCAGTTTCAAATCTAAACAAAACGTTTCACTAGTTGGCTTCTTTAATCTTTGTTTATGTTTGTCTACAGCGCGTTTTAAAATCGTCTGTTCTAATTTAACTTTTGTTATTTTGTTATTTAGTTCAGCATTTCTATCCACATTCCCTCAATATATACGCCGTGCGCACTTAAATATAAAATTTATCTATTCTTTTCGAAGAATCAAGAAAGCAGTCATTATCCCTCCGATAGCTTTTACTTGATTTCTGGAGAAAAAAAAATTAAAATCTAAAACACTCATAAGGTTGTCAAGATAATTTGAATTGCCTTCAATAACTTTTTTTTATATTTAATGATACCTTAATGTGAATTTCACCTAATATGCGAACACAATGGAAGTTTGTTTGCAAAAGGAATAGCAATTAAAAAAAGAATATATTTAGGAAAATTACATCTTTTAAATGTTTTTTTTTTTTAATTATTATTTATAAAATGTGATTAAATCACTCGACTACGAGTTAATTCCCGGATTTTATTTCTTTTTTGCTATTTCCATTGACGTAGAGTTTTAGGTGTATGCATGTATTTTTCTTTGGGATATCGCTATGAGAAAATGTCCGATTAAACCAAATTTAGAGAGCTTGGAAACGAGTTGACATAATGAGAGTTTATCCTGTCGACAAATCATGATTTCTGTAGTCCTATGTGCTCTTTCCCATCTTTTGTTGAAACAATAATCTAGGACTATTTTAAAGTATTGGTCAGAAAAAGTTTTTAATCATAGTCCCTAAGGATACTCTATTCACCGCGACAGTTTTTCCAATTTCATACTCAAAGAAATAAGGCACGTTGATTTCCCTTCCAATTATTGCATCCTATATGGCGAATTTGTAGGAGGAACATGGTGCTTTCGATAATTTATCAGACTTTTTGTACAATCATTTAAAATTGTCGTAGACTTTGAAAATTCGGTATGCCATTCATCATATGATATGACTCACCATTTATTTTTTATTGGAATTGTTGTAATGTGCATCTAGGAGACAAGCGCCCGCGTGTTTGTGTGTTGTGTGGGTGCGTAAAAGAGACGGACGAAAAGGAAAGACTTACCTCGGGGCCGGCTCGGCGTCGCCGACCGAAAATAGAGAAAGAAAGATCAAGATGGCAGCCGCCGTCTTTTGTAAAGGATGATATCTCGCAAAGTCACATGAATTCTCGCAATATGCAAATTTAGCCGGCCTGCAACGGCCATAAAAGCGGGTGATTGAAAAACGTTGGGAGAGCGATGATTGACTTAGTCGGGAATCGTGTTGCTGTTGCTTCTCGTGCCGTGTGGGTGTGAGCATATCTTACCGTTGTTGGGATCGTTCTGAGTAATCGATTGTTGGGTCCGTTCTGAGTAACCGTTCGCGTCCGTCTACGTACCTTGCTAGTTGGATTCCGTGCAGAACCGGTGTTTACTGGTTATTGAATTGCTTTACGTTGCTGCGACATTACACATCTACAGAGGGCGCAGTACTTTTAAAGCATTTTCCTTATACATCTACAGAGGGCGCAGTAATTTTAAAGGACTTTCCTTACACATTGACTACAACTGTATCACAAGTGCGTTGCAGCCAGAGTAGATTACTTATAAAGGGACTAGAATTTCATATGTGTACTGTGAATAAAAGTGCCCATACAAAAAAATGTCTAGAAACGTATTTAAGGCACCTCGTAACTGCCTTTGATGAATCGCCCGCCGTAAGGATTTCAAAGCTCCCCAGATCGACAATTTCTTATGTTAACAAATGCATCATCTGACATAATTTTTCAGAAAAATTGGGTCATTGTGAACCATATTTTTAATTCTGACTCCATATGTTAGACGAAAGTGATAATTTCTGGATATAGGAACAGCGTCACGTTGTAGAGAAAAAGTTTCAAGATGTGAGTATATTTTGAAAACATCAGAATATTCAAAGTTATCTGTAACGATATCGTTTCAATCTCGATATTTCGCTCAATACTTTCCATCATTCTTCTTGTTTTATTTGATGTCTAAAGGTGTCTCATTTTGTCTCATTGTTCTATACGGCACCTTGTTGCTCAAGACTCTCACTTGACAACGCCGTTAATTAACAGTGTATATTAAATTTATTAATCATTGATGAAATAGAATGATTTAACAATTTGGGTACGTTCTTCAACGCTATGATTATTTTTGATTAATTTTGGAAGTATTTTGCATAAAATATCACACATAAAAATAAAATAAATTTCATTTTATCGTTATAAGATAAAATTACAACATTTTGCAATCCACCAGTGACGTTTTGATCACCCTATATATCTTTTGTTTCAATTTAACTTCGCTCGAATTTTTTTTCTACTTAAGAGAACTATGTCTGGAGTTGTTATTTATTTGCTTCCCCATAGAGAAAATTAGGCACAATGTCGTTTTTTAATGTGGAGAGTGAGGAGAGGGAACCAGTTTCCCCGAGGGAGAACTAGATAGTGACAATTGGTATGAAGGGTTTCCCCTACATTGACCAACAACTGGTTGCTACAAGAGCAATGATCTTATATGTGGCGTTGCCTCCAACTTGTTCAGTTAACTATGTTATAGCATGCGGTCTTCTAGTTTATTGGTCTTATATGACTCCAGGGCAAGCGTTTATCTAGTCAGCTGGATTAACACCTAATTGCTTAAACTTAAGGTAACATCACATACATTATTCCTCATTTGAACTAGCGTATAACCATGTTGAGAGACTTATTTTGGGATTCAAATACTATGTTATTTTAAATACTTTAACCATATGTTATTTGGAAAGGGAATTAACCACACATCACTTTATTCTGATAAATCTTTGTACACAGGGACCGATGACACTCGATTATGAATATCTAGTAGGTCACTGAGACTCCTTTCATATTATACATGAGTTTGTGCATAAATAAACTTATATAAACAGTAAAAAAGCCTGCACAAGTTAAACTACATTTTGATATTATTAGATCACGATGGAGTCACAACAAAAACGGAGTATTACATCCGTTTATATATATAAATGTCATTTTATCGTTGTAAGATAAAATTACAACATTTTGCAATCCGCCAGTGACGTTTTGATCACCCTATATATCTTTTGTTTCAATTTAACTTCGCTCGAATTTTTTTTTCTAATTAAGAGAACTATGTCTGGAGTTGTTATTTATTTGCTTCTCCACAGAGAAAATTAGGCACAATGCCGTTTTTTAATGTGGAGAGTGAGGAGAGGGAACCAGTTTCCTCGAGGGGGAACTGGATAGTGAGAATTGGTACGAAGGGTTCCCCATCATTGACTAATAACTGATTGGTACAAGAGCAATGGTCTTATATACGGAGTTTGTATTTATTTTTTTCCCCACTCAATACTGTTGTAGAGCAAATATACGTTTTATTTTTTATTACCGTATTTTTCTGTTTAGTTACATTATTGTTTCAGCTACGCGATCGTTTCTTAGCCGTCGTGTAGGCTCCTCAGACTTTTACAGAAATGTTCGTTTATGGTGGATTCCATCATAAACGAACAATTCTGTAAAAGTCTGAGGAGGCTACACGACGGCCAAAAAACTGTCGCGTAGCTGTAACAACAATGTAGCTAAACAGAAAAATACGGTAATAAAAAATAAAACATGAAGGAAGAGAATAATATCAATTCTTTAAAAGGCAATTTTAAAAATGTTTTGGCGATTACATAGAAAATTAATAACGAAAGAAAATGATGATATAAAACATATATTAATATATAGAGATTTATTCATTTATTCAATAAGGTTATACATAAATTAGCAGTGTAGGGTAAGTGATAACTCTTTATACCATGATATTTCGAAACCTCATTCTTCTCATCAGAAGAGGTGATAAACTTCTAAATAACATGCCTCTTAACGCTCACAGGAAACATAAGTTGGAATAGATATATCGAGATCATTGCCACGGCTGCTGCTAAGAAGGTGGGCTCTATCGTGCTAGAAAGTTACTTACGTCTGAAAGTATCCTGCACCTCTAAAAAGCCACCATTCGCCCATGTATGGAGTACTGCTGTCACATTTGGGCTGGTACATCTGCTACTAGTCTCTTCTAGATAGAGTCTAAAAGAGAGTCGCCAACCTAATAGGTTGCGAACTGTAATCCGTCGACGAAATGTTGCATCCCTTTGCCTGTTTTACAAGTAGTCTAATGGTAGATGCTCTGACGAACTATAAGCGCTTGTACCCCCTCGACGAAAATACTCCCAACAAACCCGACAAGCAGCGAAGTCCCACCCCTACACAGTCAAGATCCCTAGATGTAGGAAAGTCTTTTACTCTAATAGCTTCTTCCCAGAACTGCAGGACTTTGGAATTCTTTTCCGGTTTCCTGCTTCCCCAACTGTACTGATATGCTGAAGCTTAAGTATAATGTGAACAGACATCTTGCTGCTATGCTTCCTACATAGTACCCCTGCAACTAAGGTCCATGATAGTAGCCACCTACATCAAAGTGGCAATGTGCCTTGTTTAGGATGCAAATGTAATAAAAAAAACATGATAGATATACGACGTCTAGCGATAGTTACATTAGGAGCGAAATAAAATGTTGATGCTATTTGGGGGAACTCACTTGAGCTTTGTATATAGTATAGCTTGAGTATAGCTTGGGTTATATAAGCAGGTAGGTGTATAGCATATTTGTCATGGTGAGGTTAATATGTGTGGACAATATGTGTGGACAGTATGTGTGGACAATATCTGTAATTAAACTCTCAGGGAGATATAGGGTAAGTTAATGTAAAGAAGATTCTTATTTAATCATATGTACTAATGGGTTATAGCTATGGAAGGGGCTTACATTAAATCATTTGTTTTTTATGGCAGTCACCACTTATCAATGCCCGGAAGCCACTGGGGGATAAGGATTATTGAGTGTACAGTAATCAATGGGATAGTATCGTAGTAATCGTTAGTAATGGAGATTTGATAAAGTGTCTTACTTAAGGGGCGGTTTATCAGGAATTCGTTTATGTTGGACTTGAAGACATCCAAGTTGTAGTCAGGCGGGAAATGGAAGAGTTTCCACAGGCGTGTACTCCTAAGAAAGAATCTTTGCTCATGGAATCTACGTTTGGATTTAGGCACATATAAAGAACGGGGGAATTTATTGACAGTGGTTTCAGCTAGACGGGTGTTTTTCGTGAAAGATTGGCGAAGGGGGGGCAGAGATTGAAGATCAGACGAACAACTGCCATGGAAATAATGATAAAACAAAGACAGGCTCGCAACATATCTTTTGTGGAAGAGAGGTTGCAGGGAAGAGAAAAGGGCACCCCCCACTAAGCCCCAAAGTCTATTTTGTACTCTGTCAAGGCAGGATAGGCTGCTTTTAACAGCTCCAGGCCAGATGTGGCAGCAGTACTCCATCCTTCGACGTACTTGGCTTTTATATAGATAGATGCATCAGCAGTGAGATATCTTCTAGAGCGGTAGAAGTGTTACATGAAAAGGGCTGCCCCTTTTTTATGTAAGTTAAAAATAAAAGAGAATTAGCTAAATGAAAATGATATCAGATAAAACAAGAATTGAACCCTGTAGATAAGTTTTAAAGAACAATCGGGTTAAATGGAATTCCCAGTTAAATTGTTGATTCTGTTAAAATATTTAATAAATACAAATTGTGCTGGAAACTATTCACATTCTTAGAAAGAATGCATAATAAAAAAAAAATGGGTTACAGAATTAACGAACAGGTTTAATTTCTTTGTAAAACAAAGTGAATGGAAAATGTTATTATAAAGTGAGTTACGTAAAATTAGGTTAGAGAAGGATCCGTGCCATGTGTTCATATGCACGTGCTTGGTCATTCATATGCACGTGCTTGGTCATGCAGTGACGTCATGAGTTATGAATTTAGTTAGATAAGTCAGATTTTAGTCAGTTGAGAGAAGCAGAGGAGATCAGACTGATTCTCCGTGAGAGTCAAGGCACCCTCTGGGAAGCGAGAGGCTTAGAGGTAACCATGTAAACAACTTTGAATCCCCGAAATACCGAATCATGTCCGACCGGTCGAAGAAGAATAAACTATCATCATGTATTTTTATAACTGCGTCTTCGAGTTATGTTTTCAACAGAAAAAGGTAATGTGTTTATATATATGTACAACTGTCAATGTAAATGTCAAACGCACTATCTCAGTCTATCTATCAAAATATTCATAAATCTCCTCTCATTGAATTACAGGCTTGGTGCTCCAGTAGTAATTTGTACCCTACCTGTCTGTCTCGTTATATATAAGACCTGTCTCTATATCTCAACAATATGAACACTCACAATGAATATATATAATATCTAGCATCTCACAACATCATCACACACATGAATACACTAAGACTCTTACTAACATGAACAACAACAAATATATATGTCGTCATCTCTGAAACATACTCTCATATTTGGTACCTTCTAAAAATAACACCCAGTACGTAACAGAAGGATCCTACCATTTTTCCAGTGATCTTGGCAACAGACTTGATGTACGTGTTCCATTTCAGGTCAGGAGTAAAGGTGAATCCCAGAAGCTTATTAAAACATGGAGCCTCCCCTAGACGATAGCCATCCATTTCAATTGTTACATTAAATTTAGGTTAAATTTGCAGCTTTTGAAATAATTACAAGTGCGGGCTTTTTTTTTTGCTGCCTATGTATATATTCCAGCTCTTAGAGAAGGGGCGAAAGTAGTGCTTGAATTTGATTACAATTAGCGACCGACATCTATACATAAAGTGTATCATTTCATATGTCTTCTTTAATACAGATCATATTGTAATGTTTATAAACATATGTAATAACAAACGTGCATCGTTATATAAGAGTCTCAATCGATTTACGACACTTACGATGTTTATATTTTATTATATTTAAGAAAAATACATAAACAACGTTATTCATTCTTAATTACAATTTTTAAAATGTGTCTTTTAAAATTTACTACAGTTACTTTTAAATACAATATGTTTTAAATGTAAAGAAAGATTTTATACGGCACAATCACGTTTGATACACCGGTTCCCATCAGATCACCGAAGTTAAGCAGCGATGAGCCTGGCCAGTAAAAGATGGGTGACTATTTGGGACTTCCAGGTGCTGTATTCAGGAGAGGTGTGGTAATAGATTGCGCAACCTTTGCCACACAATTACATGCGTAGCTGCCCCTACAGGGGGTATCCTTTGTCTCTCGAGACTGAACGGAGGCATCGCATCGGAATGTAATTTTCAATAAAATTTCCCTAATAAAAAGCTGTAATGAACTATAAACAAACATACATAGAAACATATAGACTACGGTTATAACATTTTTGTATCTGTGGCGTATTATGAAGTATACCAATAGGTCGTATGCAATTAAATCTCGCATATTTTTCTTGATATTTTTCAGGTATCCAGTTGTTATTCGCACGAGGCTGTGCAACAACTCATTCCGACGAGAAGTGTTTTGTAAAAAACATAACCAATGGCTCAACGATCCGACAAAAGAACGTCTGCTACCGCACGTGTGCGACGAGTGGATGTAACAGCGAAAGCCTATCACCAAGAGGAGCATCCAGTCACCTTAAACCACCTTCTTCACGAATTGCTTTGGCCTTTTTATTCATTTATATTAACAATTATTATCAATTGCTTACAGATCAAATAAAATAATTGTTTCAAACAAAAACAAAATGAGAACACGAATTGTTTAAAATATTTATATTATATTATATAATATTATAACGTATTTGTTTATTTCGGATGATAAGATGGAAGTATATTGCTTCGAAATAAATCAACGTACACTTTATTTTTGTAAATAACTTAAAATGTAAGAGCTTATGCTTCAGTGATTCGTTTACTAAGTTCTTCATAGACAACCAATTAACGTGATAAGACAACGTATAGCAACCACTAATTAAAAAGACGCATTTTATATTCAATTTAATTTGCGGGCATAAAATCTTCATCTTTTAGTCCGAAAAATTCAATATAAAAGGTAACCAACAAATTTATATTCATCCGTAAAGGTAAACGCCTTGCATTATGTGTGACATTCATTATTTAAAGGATGCAGTGCAGTTACGGGAAAACAAACAGCTCTGAATGAGATCTGTATATACACCCATCCTTCTCACAGCTATCGGACTTATAACTAATGGCCTAGCACAGTGTGCATGTGTTTTTTTTTTACAAGTCTGGTATTTTTACTACCGACTATTTAAATTTGAATGCAATTGCTACACGCATTTAGAATATATGTAAATGTCATTTTATGACCAGAACTTTTTTAGTTACCTAGTACACACATCCCCCCATATATATATATATATATATATATATATATATATATATATATATATATATATATATGTATATATATATATATATATATATATATATAAATAAAGACTAGGTAACCACATATATATATATATATATATGTGGTTACCTAGAATATATATATATGCCTAGTACATATGTATGATTACCTAGAATATATATATATATATGTGTGTGTGTGTGTGTGTGTATACATATATATATATATAGATAGATATGAGATGCATGCGTATCTCTTTACATACTAGTTGAAAAAAGTTAATTTAGAAGCAAAATCAATAGAATATAGTATGACTGCATATACTTTTCCAGTTGTTGCCGCCAATGGATGGTCACGTTCAATGCCGCCAAGACTAAACTAGTTTCATTCAATAATTACAAGAAACCTTCTCTATCACCTATAGCAATGGCCAACGACTCTTTATCTGAGAGTACATCTTTCCAACTTCTTGGCCTAACGTTCACAGGAAACATGAGTTGGAACAATTACACAGAGGGCATTTCCAGGGCCGCTGCAATGAAGGTGGTCTCTCTC